>NW_023270387.1:43537970-43797484 GCF_011800145.1 Mirounga leonina
AAAGCTTTTGCAAAGCAAAGGAAACAGTCAACAAAACCAAAAGACAACCGACAGAATGGGAGAAGATATTTGCAAATGACATATCAGATAAAGGGCTAGTATCCAAAATCTATAAAGAACTTATCAAACTCAACACTCAAAGAACAAAGAATCCAATCAAGAAATGGGCAGAAGACTTCAACAGACATTTTTCCAAAGAAGACATCCAAATGGCCAACAGACACATGAAAAAGTGCTCAATATCGCTTGGCATCAGGGAAATCCAAATCAAAACCTCAATGAGATACCACCTCACACCAGTCAGAATGGCTAAAATTAACAAGTCAGGAAATGACAGATGTTGGCGGGGATGTGGAGAAAGGGGAACCCTCCTACACTGTTGGTGGGAATGCAAGCTGGTGCAGCCACTCTGGAAAACAGTATGGAGGTTCCTCAAAAAGTCACATTTACTTTGAGAAATTTTTTAAAAAAATTGAACAGCATAAATGCCTCCAGTTACAAAATAAAAGTCCAGGCAAGTGGGAGCAAGACTAGAAGGGAAGGCTGTGCCCTGGTCTGGCTGCTCCCCTGACCCCTGGATCATCCCTGTGCTGTGCACGGCCATCGCACTGCAGGCCCTCTGGAGTAGCTGAGCCAGGTCCTCAGGAGCCCACCTACAGCAGAAATGTCTCTTACAAGACATTAAGCCATAAGAAAGAAGGATTTCTTTATAAAGAGAAGTCACTGGGGGCTAAATAACTCTTGAGAAGAAGTTCATTCGACCTTGACCCATCACACAGTTACACTCCAGACATCCTCCATGTACACAAGCACCAGCCTGGGTCAAGCCACCATCATGTCCTGCTTGTAGAAGCAGGACTCTCCTAACTGTAGTCCCTAATCCTGTCCTTGCTAACCCACACAGCACTAGGAGTTATCCTATAAAAACCTAAGTCAAATCTTCTCTGCTAAAAAACAAAACAAAAAGAAACAAAGGCTCCCATTTCATTCAGTAAAAGCCAAAGTCCTTCTAATGACCTAGGCCTACAAGATCTGCCCAGTTAATTCTCTGACCTCACCTCCTACCATTCTTTCCTTATTCACTCTTCTTCAGCCACACTGATCTCCTTGTTATTTCTCATACCACCAAACATGCTCCTACCTCAGGGCCTTTGCACTTGCTGTTCTCTACCTGGCGTATCTTCCCACCAGATGCCATGCCATATACTCTTTCATTTACTTAAGGTCTCTTCTCAAAAGAATATGTTCAGCAATGGCATCCTGACCACCTTATATAAAAAGTCCCTTGCCACTGGCTCAGAACTTCCTATTTATTCCTGTTAATTTTTCCTCACAGTGTTATCACCACACACATAGTATGTATATTTTAGCTTGCTTACGGATCAATGTAAATTCTACATTTACATTTGCACTGGAATGTAAACCCCCTGAGAACAGACCTAACCTGATTTTTTTTTTAAGATTTTTCTTTTATTTTTTTTTAAGATTTTATTTATTTATTTGACAGAGAGAGACACAGTTAAAGAGGGAACACAAGCAGAGGGAGTGGGAGAGGGAGAAGCAGGCTTCCCGCAGAGCAAGGAGCCCAATGTGGGCCTCGATCCCAGGACCCTAGGATCGTGACCTGAGCTGAAGGCAGACGGCTTAATGACTGAGGCACTCAGGCGCCCCTTAAGATTTTATTTTTGAAGTCAACTCTATACCCAGTATGGGGCTCAAACTCACAACCCCGGGATCAAGAGTCAAATCTCTATCGACTGAGCCAGCTGGGTGCCCCTACCTGATTGGTTTTTGGTGCATCCTTAGCACCTTGAGGAGCACTGTGCATGTAATAGCAACACAGTAGATATCTACTGAATGAATAGATGTTCTCCTAAGTAACACATGACCAATGAACACAATCTGGGGAAGGAATCTCCTAAGCCAATCAAGCAAAAGGCATTCCATGAATCACCTCTTTCCTTTCTCATCACGAGATGGATGACCAAAGGGGAAGATTCACCCAGTCTGGCACCCTATTCTTATAGAAAAAAACACTAAGCCCTAAAGAGAGGGAAATAAACACATATCCCAAAAATATTAAGTGCCTCTTGAGTTCTGTTCAATCACATTGACCATGTCATCATTTCCCTCTTTTCATATTTAATTGTTCTGCACTCACTTGATTCCTCCCCTTCCATCCACATTTCTCATAACTTGGGAAGTAGTAGTCTCAATAGATCTGCTTAGCAGTGAGCCCATTTTGTGCTTCATCCCTTTAGCAAGCACAGAGCCCTCTTAGCAGGTCTGATGTCCTCTGCCTAGCCAGTGAGACATTTTAGCTGAAATAACATTATTCAATGTTTTATTGAGGTATAAATTACATAGAGCGAAATACACAGATCCTAAGTGCAGGGGTAGAAAGAAGTTGATAGAGATAAAACTCGTGTAGCATACACACAAGTCGAGACATAGAACATTTCCATGACCTCAGAACGATCCCTTGTGTCTCTTGCAAGCAAATCACTATAACCCCTTCAGAAGCAACCAACTATCAGTTGGTTTTGCCTACTTAGGAATTCTACATAAATGGAATTATATGTACTCTTTTTTTGTCTGGCTTCTCTTTTTGCATATTTTTGAGATTTGTCCATGTTTTTGGATTATCAGAAATTGCTCCATTTTATTACTGAGTAGTATTTCATTGTGTGAACATACCACAGTTTATTTTTTCATTCACCTATTAATGGGTATCTTGGCCCTTTCCACACTTAAGCGATCATGAAGAAAGCTGTCGAACATGTGTATACAAATCTTTTTGTGCATGGCCAAGGTTTTTATGAACCAATCACATGTTTCACTCTTTTTTCTCTTAGGTGAAACCTAGACTTAAAGATTATAAGATTCATATGGGCAGTTCTTAATTTTTTCAGCAGTGTTTTATAGTTTTAATTATAGAGTGCTTGCATGTTTTTAATTAAATATTTCATATTTTTGATGCTATAGCAAATTGTATTTTAATTTAATGCCATATTCCAATTATTGCTAGTTCATAGAATAAAACTGACTTTGCTTATTGATTTTTGTATACTGTGTCTTTGAAAAATTCACTTGTTAGTTCTAGTACTTATTTTTTTACTCATTAGAATTTCAACATAACAAGTAGTCTGAGTTTTTATTTTCCTTTCTACTCTTTATGACTGTTTCCTTTCTGTATATTATTACACTGTCTAGTTCCTTCAGTAAAATGCTGAATTGTAGTGATAAGGGTGAACATCCTTAAATTTTCACAATCTTACATATTTCATCATTAAGTAGTGTGTTAGCTGTAAGTTTGACAGATATGACTTTTATCTGGTTGAGGGAGCTTCCTTGAGTTCCTAATTTGCTAAGAGTTTTTTATTTTTGCTTTGTTTTGATCATGACTGGGTATTGAATATTTAAGGTTTTTTTTCACCTAATGAAAGGATACTTTCTGTTTTATCCTGTTAATATATTGAATGACAGTGATTTATTAGTTAAACCAAGCCTGAATACCCAGAACAAATTCTATTTGTTCCTGATCTATTATCCATTTAATATATTGCTAGATTTTATTTGGCAATACATTTTTGAAGATTTTTGCATTTCTGTTCATGAGGCATATTGGTCTATAGATTTCTGTTCTAATCTTTGTCTGGTTTTGGTATCAGGTTAGTGTTGACCTCAGATATTTTCTAAAAGAGTTTTATAAGATTTGTATTATTTCTTCTTTGTATATTTGATAGACTTCACCAGTGAACCCATCTGGCCCTAGAATTTTCTTGGTGGGAAGTTTGTTAACTATGAAACCAACTTATTTAATAAATAAAAGGCACTTCTAAGATTTGCTTTTGGTAAGGGATTTGTCAATTTAGTTTCTCCAGTTTATGCATATACAGCTGTTCATTCTATTGATGCTATGTACTTAATGCCTGGGTAGAATTTCTAGTGATGCTGACACTCTCATTTCAGATGCTGGCAATCTGTGTTCTCCCTCATTTTTTTCAGATTCATCTAGCGTGAAGTTTATCAATTTTATTAATGAAGCAATTTTTGCTTTTGTTGGTATTTTCTACACTTTGTTCCTTTTCTTCATTTAATCTCCACTCTAATCTTTGCAACTTCCATGGATTTGCTATTAGACAGCTTTAGGTTTTAATATTGGTTCTGCCACTGATTCCCTGAACAGGCTTAAGAAATGGACTTAACTTCCTTGAAACTTTTTTTCTTCATCTGTAACATAGGGACAGTAATTCCCACTTTCCATAGTTTTTGTGAGGCTTATATTAGCTGTATATGTAAATTACCCAGTACAGTATCTGCAACACAGTAAGGGCTCTATGGCTGTCAGTTCTTCCCCTTCCCCATATCAGGGAGTAAAAAGGGACATATATAGGGGAAAATTCATGTGTCTAATAGGGCCAGGAGATTTGAACTCTCTGGAAAAATCACTGTGTCTCTCTGAGTCTCGCAGTGTATTGTTTTTTGTGTCAAGAGAGACTGACCAAGGGATCACTCAGTTTTCTCCAGGTGCAACACATACTTCATGTGTTTGTGAATAGAGACTAGGTTCTGCCTACAGCCTCATGACTCCACCATGCCAACTAATACTAATCCCATGACACCTGACAAAAAGGCAATAGAAAGAAGTTAGGGAAACAAGAGATCAAAGGAAAATGATGAGACAGGCTTCAAAGCACATAGAGAAAGAAAGAAAAGGCAGAGGAATGGAAAAGAAGGGAAAGCTAATGGTAGACAACAAATCAGGCAGAGAGTTGTATTGCTGTTGGCGCTGTCAACTGAGAACCTGCTCATCAGAATTCACAGAGATGATACAGGAAGGAGAGAAACCTGCACGGCCTGGGGGCTGCTTTGAACAGAGCTCAGATCTTCCAAGGCAGAAACTGCCTAAAGCATCATAGTTTAATTTCTGAACTTCCAAATCACCAACTGAGCTTGGCTTAGAAGTGGTAATTCTAAAGTTCTTTAAATTTTAAACTTTCTTTCAAGAAAAAGAAAATTTAATTTTTCACTGGTTTTGTCCCCAAAAGACTTAATTCATATTTTCATTTGGAAGGAGTCAGTGAGAGAAGAGAGTGGGTTGTAGAGGAAAAGAGTGATCATCAATAAGAAAAGAGTTAGCTAAACTTTTTGTGCCCCTAGAATGGGACAGATACCATCAGGTGTTTCTGCATATTCAATTTCAATTTGCTGTGATCCAGGGACACAAGCCAGGTGGAATAACACTGAAGGGAAAAGGTTACTGAGCTAATTTGGAGACAGTATGTTAAATCTGAAGTGCACGTGTCTTCAAACGGAGGGCTAGAAGACAAGAGGCATGTCAGAGAGGCTTGTTATGCTGCATTTGGTTCAAGGATCAAAGGCATCCCATCACCAGGGAACTTATTAGATATTCAGAATCTCAGATCCTTTCACAGATCTTGAGTCAGCATCTGGTCATTTGTATGCACCCTAAAATTTGAGAATCCTTGATTTAGAAAATGAGAAGATACTGCCAATTATCCCTACTGTAATTATAACAGGCCATTTACCTCAACACTCTGTTTTCATTCCTTAATACTGATGGAAAGTACAATTCAGGTGGCCATTTTCCATGCTGGGTAGTCATGGAGTAGGAATGAGACTTGGGCCAGAAGCATTGCTTTGTCACCAGTATGATGACACAGGGAAAGTTACTTATGTTTTTTAAGCTTCCACTTCTGCTTCGACAAAATTAAGCCAATTTTTGTAATTAATAGTGTCGCAGGGTCAAGAGGGAGATATGAAATAGAGTATGAATCATGCTATACCTCTCCCCAGAAACCTTCAGTGGTTCCTCATAGCCTCCTGATCAATGGACACTCTCCTTCAGGGGCACTCAAAGCACTTTAGTCTAGCCCTATCCTACTTCTCCATCTTCATTTCCTCTCATATTTTTCCATGAATCCTGTACTTCTGCCTTTTCCTCAAACAGAACATTCATCTTCAGTTTCCATTCCTATGTCCATTTGGTTCCTTCTGCCAGGCATGGTCTCCTCTCTACCTCTCTCTACCAAAATCCTACTCATCCAGGGAGACTCAGTCAGGTCAAATACAGCTGTTTAATCAAGTTGTTACCAATAGCACTAATCAGACATCATTCAACATTTCTCTGCTCAGTTCCATGACTTGCCTTTTATTCTACAACAGTATTATTTCATTCTTCTTTGAGTTGGAGCAAGTCATGTATGCAACTGAAATCACCAATGGAACACAAATACTCTAGGAGAGGGTTATTGTCATTACTTGCTATTCATCATTGTAAACCCCTCAACTACCAGCACAGTACTTTTTACATAATATATAATAAAGGTTTGAGGAAATTGGAAAGGAAAAAGAAAACTTCAAGACACTGGAGATACTTTTACTCTGGGAATTATCTGACAACATTCCCATGTGGTAGGAATAGATTGCTAATAAAGCATGTGCCTAGCTAATGATAAGATGGTGGCAGAGATGGTATACATAATTCTATAGAGAGAAATCCCATTAATTTGTGCTTCAATCCATACATCTCAAATGCTTGCTGTGTGCTCCCGGATGCCCAAGATGCATCTCCATGCTCTCCTTTAGTTTGACCCGTAGGAGAAGCAAAGTCTCAATCACTCCCCACCACGTTGGAATTATTTTGATTAGTGCTGATTTGAGGTCAGCTGAAGGCTCCTATCTTGTGAAAGCATGGACATCCTTTGAAAGGGCATGAAGACTAGTTCTTGCTAAAAAAAAATTCAGTGAGAGATTGTTGCAGAGAGGATATTGAGCAGGAAATCAATAGATCTGGATTCAAGTTCTAATTCTGGAACTATGTGACTGGGCAAGTCACTTGACCTCTGTGAGCCTTAGTTTTCTGTCTTTCAAAAATGGTTACTATGATCAAATAGATACCATTGCTTAGCTTTCTGTAATTTATAAACTGTAAAGAACTATATATGTGCAGCATATCACTGGTAAATTCAGCTAGCAGGATAAGTTCAGACAGACTGGCAGACTATGAACTACTAGGCACAAGAAGCCAATGACCGTACAATTTAGACCTAATCCTCCCTCTGTGTTGTAGAACAAGTGAGATGGACAAAAAAGTGACACATTTCTTACTACTTTTCCTGCTCTGGCCCCAGATAAATTCCCCTCTCTTATCTCTACTGAGCCAACAGACCCACAGACTTCTTCCCCCACCCCCGCCTAGTTACTAAAGCAGGAGTTCACTGTCAGAGTCCAAAACACCTTCTAAAAATGGCCTAATGTCAGGAAAACAAAAAGTGAAGTGGCTTTGAGATAGAAATCAAAATTGCCATTTTCCCCAAAAAAATACTTGAATGGAAAGATAGCCCCATGAGGAAGAAAGCAAGATGATTTTAGGGGCACCTGGGTGTCACAGTCAGTTGAGCATCTGACTCTTGGTTTCAGCTCGGGTCATGATCTCAGGATTGTAAGACTGAGCCCTGCATCAGGCTCTGCACTCAGTACTGAGTGTGCTTGAGACTCTCTCTCCCTCTCCCTATGCCCCTCCCCAATGCATGCTCTGTCTCTTTCAAATAAATAAATTAAATCTTTGTAAAAAAGATTTTTCCGAGGTATCTTATGGTTTTTGGTGCTATTGTAAATGGTATCATTTCTCTAATTTCTCTTTCTACAGTTGTGTTGTTAGTGTATAAGAAAGCAACTGATTTCTGTGCATTGATTTTGTATCCTGCCACACTACTGAATTGCTGTATGAGTTCTAGTAATTTGGGGGTGGAGTCTTTGGGTTTTCCACATAAAGTATCATGTCATCTGTGAAAAGAGAGCATTTGACTTCTTTGCCAATTTGAATACCTTTTATTTCTTTTTGTTGTCTGCTGTTGCTAGGACTTCTAGTACTATGTTGAACAATAGTGGCGAGAGTGGGCATCCTTGACGTGTTCCTGATCTTAAGGGAAAGGCTCTCAGCTTTTCCCCATTGAGGATGATATTCGCTGTGGGTTTTTCATAGATGGATTTTATGACCTTGAGGAATGTTCCCCCTATCCCTATACTCTGAAGAGTTTTAATCAGGAAAGGATGTTGTATTTTATCAAATGCTTTTTCTGCATCAATTGAGAAGTAAAGGAACTCTAGGAACTACAGAACACTCATGAAAGAAATTGAAGACACAAAAAGATGGAAAAATATTCCATGCTCATGGATGGGAAGAATAAACATAGTTAAAATGTCTATGCTACCCAGAGCAATCTATACCTTCAATGCCATCCTGGTCAAAATTCCAATGACATTTTTCAAAGTGCTGGAACAAACAATCCTAAAATTTGTATGGAATCAGAAAAGACCCAGAATTGCCAAGGAAATGTTGAAAAAGAAAAACAAAGCTGGGGGCATCATGTTGCCCGATTTCAAGCTATATTACAAAGCTGTGATCACCAAGACAGCATGGTACTGGCACAAAAACAGACATATAGACCAATGGAACAGAACAGAGAACCCAGATATGGACCCTCAACTATATGGTCAAATAATCTTCAACAAAGCAGGAAAAAATATGCAATGGAAAAAAGTCTCTTCAATAAATGATGCTGGGAAAATTGGACAGCCACATGCAGAAGAATGAAACTCGACCATTCTCTAACACCATACACAAAGATAAACTCAAAATGGATGAAAGACCTCAATGAGAGACAGGAATCCATCAAAATCCTAGAGGAGAACATAGGCAGTAACCTCTTTGACATCACCCACAGCAACTTCTTTCAATATACATCTCCAAAAGCTAGTGAAACAAAAGCAAAAATGAACTTTTAGGACTTCATCAAGATAAAAAGCTTCTGCACAGCAAAGGAAATGGTCAACAAAACAAAGAGGCAAGCCACAGAATGGGAGAAGATATTTGCAAATGACACTACAGATAAAGGGCTGGTATCCAAGATCTATAAAGAACTTCTCAAACTCAACACCCAAAAACCAAATAATCAAGTCAAATGTGGGCAGAAGATATGAAAAGACACTTCTCTGAAGAAGACATACAAATGGCTAACAGACACATGAAAAAATGTTCATCATCATTAGCCATCAGGGAAATTCAAATCAAAACCACACTGAGATACCACCTTACACCAGTTAGAATGGCAAAAATGGACAGGGAAAGAAACAACAAATGTTGGAGAGGTTGTGGAGAAAGGGGAACCCTCTTACAGTGTTGGTGGGAATGCAAGTTGGTACAGCCACTTTGGAAAACGGTGTGGCAGTTCCTCAAAAATTAAAAATAGAGCTACCCTATGACCCAGCAATTGCACTCCTGGGTATTTCCCCCAAAGACACAGATTTAGTGAAAAGAAGGGCCATATGTACCCCAATGTTCATAGCAGCAATGTCTGCTATAGCCAAACTGTGGAAAGAGCTGAGATGCCCCTCAACAGATGAATGGATAAAGAAGATGTGGTCCATATATACAATGGAATATTACTCAGCCATCAGAAAGGATGAATACCCAACTTTTACATCAACTTGGTTGGGATTGGAGGAGATTATGCTAAGTGAAATAAGTCAAGCAGAGAAAGCCAATTATCATATGGTTTCACTTATTTGTGGAACATAAGGAATAGCATGGAGGACATTAGGAGAAGGAAGGGAAAAATGAAGGGAGGGAAATCGGAGGGAGAGATGAACCATGAGAGACTATGGACTCTGAGAAACAAGCAGGGTTTTAGAGGGGAGGGGGGAGGGGGGATTGGTTAGTCCAGTGATGAGTATTAAGGAGGGCACATACTGCATGGAGCACTGGGTGTTATATGAAAACAATGGATCGTGGATCACCACATCAAAAACTAATGATGTATTGTATGGTGACTAACATAACATAATAAAATAAAATAAAATAAAGATTTTATTCTACTTATATCATTTCACCTCTAAACACACAACTTCTAGCACAAGAGTGTAGTGGTGAAGAATACAAATTTTGGAGTCAGACTGACTTGAATTTAAATCTAGGTTCTACTGAGAGCTACAAGGGGCTGGGATTTATACTCACAAGCTAACAAGTTAGCTTATCACAGTTTCAAGGATGCTGGTATTAAATATAACACTCTTGGATCAGAGACAAAGTTCAGTTTGTTACTCACAGCAATAGCAATAGATGGAATATAAGCATTTTTGTCATTTCTCCAAGCCCTAGTTCCCATGGGCTGATACAAAAAGGGTCAGCTGACACATGTACACACAGTGGGCTATGTTCCGGAAGAGGAACTCTGAGCTTGGGGGAGCCAAATCTTTTATAACAGGTAGTCAGCATGCCTGTCCTATGCTTCAAAGAAGACTTATCTTACTGTCTTCATTGTTGTAGACATTAAGCCAGTTCGACCTTTGCCCAGAGGAACACTATCCCTATCTTCCAATCTTCATCATGCAAACATCCTTGAAAAGATAGTCCAGAACAAAAGCCATCAGTTCTTGGGCTTACAAGTTTCACAGAAACATGAAAGATCCATGGAGAAGTGTCCGCCACTAACAGGATATGATTAAGAATCAAGTTTTACTTTTCTCTGAGCATTACTTGTGGCTTTATCTGTTTCTACGTAATGCAGGAAACAGCACATATCTCACAAGGATAGAATGTAATAATCCATATTAAGTGTTTAGCATACTGCCTCATACCTCATTGGTAAGTAGTTTAATGCAACAGAATGACAACGGAGGTATGTGTGGAAATTTCTTCAGATCTTCCCTTAACCCACAGTCCATTCAGATTGATCAATAGGCAGAGAGGCAGCTCAATGTGATTCTTAAGGCTAAGTAAATATAAGAGGCAGCATAATATAGAAAAAGAAGGCTATTTAGCTCTACAAATTCCAAGTAGGTGATCTTGGTCACTCAACCTTGATAAAACTTATTTTCCTCATCTGAAAATGGTCTAATTTATCAAGTTATTATAGCATTTAAATGGGACAATTATGTGATAGTGTTTAGCACATGGCAGTGCTGTTCAGTAAACATTGGTGGACTATAATTAAATACAGGTAATTGCCCAAGTCAACTGGCTCAAGGTAACACTGAAAGTTGCTTTCAGAGCACTTTCATATCCACCACCACCTCTGCAGAGCCCCTGACCCACCCATTAAAAAAGAACTGACTGAACAGCAATTATGCTCAAGACTCCACACTCAGTCCATTAATACAGAAAGGCAATGTCTTATTGAAAGTAACATCATAAAATTATATAACATGGCCTCTTAAGATCAGAGAATCCCAGATTTTGAGAGGAATGATTGATGCATCAGAATATACTTCTTTCCCATAGACCTCAGTTTCACGAGCTTGGCAAGCTGAGCTATGACTTACAGAGACTAAGAATATCTTTCTCCTTCCCTTACCCTCTCACTCACTAATTGAGAGCTAATGTGATCACTTCTCATTCCATCCACCCATCCATTATGTCATATTCCCTTCTCTATCTTTCCTTTCTCTAATCAAATTTTGATTTATTAAATAGGTATTTCTGTGACTACTGTGTATGATCATTCAGCTAAATGTACTCCAAACACAGTAGGTAACTATAGGAGTACCAAAAATTGTGAGGTTATAATATGATACAGATTCACGAAGAGAATCAATCTAGTTGGGACTGCAAAGATGTTCACATGTGAAAATTTTAAAATAAACAGCAAAAATAATGCAATCACACATGCATACATATGGGACCAAGTGTCCGTTTTTCTTCAGCAAATTCATCACTGCTCCAAACTCAAGTCACTCATTTCAACACATGCGATGATTACTAAAATAAAGACACAACTATATAGTTTGTAATTTGGGCTGGATAACAGAAACACTACACACTGATAAACTTGATAGTGTCTCACTTAGAGTTGTAGGAATGAGGACTAGGGGCAGGTGGTAAGCAGAACCTGACTATACTTTGCCCACTCTCAGGAGAGGGACAAGAATGTTGAAGAATAGCAAACCTTTGTTTATTTGTTATCTCTAGCCATCGGGCTTGAGTTGAACATGTCAAAGGAAAATTTGTCTTTTAAATCCCTTCAAGAAGCAGGCTGTGTTGATAACAATAGTTTGGTAATCTGCCCTTGGCCAGATGGTGCTTAGCAAATGTTTGTTGAATGAATACATGAATGTTCCATTATCAATGGAATTTTGCTACCTCCCTTCATCTGGGACACTGAAGGATCCTGGGCAAACAACCCATCAAGAATTGTTCTGTTTCCAATTATGTCTTTGTGTTATAAACTGTGGACTCATGTATAAACCATGTGGTGCAGACAGCCTAATTTAAATCCTGAAAGACTTAGGGAAACATTATGTCTGCTCAGAAGACTCACAATACAAAATGAGACTTATAGGCATTGTTAGCCATAAAATGCTGAGGAAAGGGAAGATTTCCCTCAGGCAGCAGGTTCATAACACCTTTTCTCCACAGAAGCCTCATTTTTTGTTTTGGGAGTTTGGTCCATCTGTCCCAGCAGAGGGGGATGTCTGGGATGTCCACACTAAGAATGTAAACTCTGAATTTCAAAGAAGGCAGGAAGCTACTCTGGGGCAAAGAACAAGAGGATCTACTTCAGACGGAGAGTACAGCCTGGGGACTTCCCACATTATATCTTATTTTAGGGAATACAGTCCACTGTCATCCTGAGAACACATCAGTATATATCAACAGTATCGTAGCCTTCAAGTCCTGGGACGGTTTATTCATTTCATATTTACTTAACAAACAACTCCAGATCTTTTATTAGTTACCAAGAGCCTACTTATTTACTTTATATATGCTCTCTCATTTAATCTTCAAAACACCTCTGAGAGGTAGATAACATTATTGTCACTACAGATGTGTTATGATTCAGATCAGGAAAATGGGGCTGAAAGGATAATTAAGGTCAAAACATACAAATTGCAAAACTGGTTTTGAGACCTGGAAGTGTCTGATTTTAAAGCTCAAATTCCCTTGTACAGAAGCAATAGAGACTACTCTACTGCCCCAATGGCACAGATCTAAAAACAAAGAAAATGGAAAGGTCATCCTGTGGGACCACCACACATACATTCAATCCACCTATGAGATAAACCTCAAAGGAGATTGAAAAGATACGGAGAGAAAAGAAAATTCAAGAGTACAAGCTGTCTTAGATCGTATCATTTCATAGTTTAAGTGACACCAATATGCTGATAATTCACAAATCTCTGTCTCTAGACCTCTCCTCCAAACTCCAGCCTTGGATAACCAACTGACTACATAACATCTTCACTTGACGTTGAACAACCACAACAAACCTAACATATCCCAGATGGAGTTCCTGATGTTTCCCCTGAACAAGCTCCCCTAGGCCTTTCCCATCTCAAGAAATGGCAATTTCATCTTCCTTTCCTACCCCATACCCCATCCTTCAGAAACTCTTGTTGGTCATATCTTTCAAATATATCCAGAATCTAGTGGCTTCTCCGCATCACCTTTGCTACCACCCTGATCCAAGCCCCTACCATTGGATTGTTGCAAAGGCCCCTTCTAGTTTCCCTGTTTTTCCCGTGTCCCCTTTAGCCTAATTTCAACACAGTAGTCCAGTGATCCAATCTCAGCCCCCTCCAATGGCCTGTTGACCTGCAAGTCCAATCGTGATCTCTCCCCCTGCCACCCCACTACCTCTCTGACCTCACTTCACACTGTTCTCACTGCAGGTTGCTTGGCTCTATCTATCATCTACTGAATTCCCTCTCTATTGAATGAATTCTTCCCAGGTGCTCACATGGTTTATCCCCTCACCTTCTCCAGGCCTTTTATCCCAATGTTACCTTTAGAGAGGCCCTCCTTGGCCACCAAATCTAAAATTGCAGTGCCTCTCACTCCAAATGTTTGTTATTCCCCATTCATCTTTACTCTCCCTCTTAACGCTTGTAAATATCAACATGCTGTATATGGGGTTTTTTGTATTAAATATCATTTCATTCCAATCTAAGCTCCAGGATGGCAGAGTTTATGTCTGTTTCTTTCACTGGTGTATCCCCAATGGCTTAAAAAGTATCTGATCCACAATAGACAATAAATATTTGTTGAATAAATGACTCACTCAAAGAATACTGTTGGGGTGCCTGGGTGGCTCAGTTGTTAAGCGTCTGCCTTCGGCTCAGGTCATGATCCCAGGGTCCTGGGATCGAGCCCTGCATCGGGCTCCCTGCTCCACGGGAAGCCTGCTTCTCCCTCTCCCACTCCCCGTGCTTGTGTTCTGCTCTCTATGTGTCTCTCTCTGTCAAATAAATAAATAAAAAATCTTTCAAAAAAAAATACCTGTTGTTGTTTTAAGGTAGGTATCTTTTATTGCTAATAAGGAGTTTCCTGACATCCTCTGTTTTTTTCTAAGTTTTGGATGTTCATTTTTATCAATACCACATTTTCATTTATTGAGATTATTACATACTTTCTTCTATCGGCTATTAGTCTGAAAAATACACTTATAAATGCCCAGCTATTCAATAATCTTATATTCTTCAGATAAATGCTACTAACAGTAGATGATCTGCTAAACATGCTTTCAAGTTAAATCTCATTTTTATTTAAGTCCTTCAAAAAAAATTTTGGCATGAGCTATGTTTGAGTGTGGATAAGCATATGTTATCTTTATAAAATGATTTAGATAGCTTTTCCCAAGTTTCTTTGCTTTTATACAGTTTGTGTAAGAAAGATCTATTACAAAAGCATCATTTGTTTCTTCAAAGTTTTAATTGTCTAAATGTTTTTGGAGATAATTCTTTAATAACTTGTCCATTTAGTTCTTGGTTGTTAATGGATTCAAGTTCTCTGCTTGTTTTTGAGTCAATTTGATAAGACATTTTTGTCAGGCAAAGTCATCCACTTCACCAAATTTCCAATGTTACCATGCAATTTCTTCTAGTGTATTTTTCAAATTGTAAACTCTTCTGTACAACTCTTCAAATTGTAACTCCTCTGTGTTACTATAAATCCCTGTCATTTCAACTCTTGTTCATTTGGGTTTCTCCTTTTTC
Source organism: Mirounga leonina (assembly GCF_011800145.1). Taxonomy (NCBI): domain Eukaryota; kingdom Metazoa; phylum Chordata; class Mammalia; order Carnivora; family Phocidae; genus Mirounga; species Mirounga leonina. Next base: position 43,552,989 of record NW_023270387.1, read on the forward strand.
TTTATTAGACTTTGAAAAGTATCAGTTTATTATTTTTTTCAAAGAAATAGCTCTTGGATTCAACTCTATTCTGTTATTCAATTCCTTAATCTTTGCTTGTATTTTTATTATTTCTGTCATATTTCTTTTAAAAATACATAACTCTCCTGTGTGCATTTTAATTTTGCTACCTAATCTTACTTGTTTTATTATTCTTCCTCATCTTATCTTCTTTGTCCCTCTTCCTTGTCATTATAAATCATCCTCATTTTATGGGGCATCTTAATAGCTTCTCCCTTCTAGCATCTTGCCTTTGTTTCATAGAAGTTGTATCTTATATCTCACAGAACTTTGTGAGAGTTTTCCAAGCACCTGGGGGATCTTCATAAGTCACTTCCTGAGTCTTTAGGTCAATTGCCTCTTTCCTTTTTTTAGAATATGGGGGATTTTGCTTGTTTGTTGTTTGGGTTTTGTTGCTGTTTTTTCTGCATAGGCTAATGCTTGCCTTTGGACAGAATGCATGGTGGTACCTGACCTCATTCACATCCACTTAAATACTAGTGGAATCATCTTCTCATATTGTTATTAGGAACATGAATCAATCACAATTTCTTGTTCAGGTCTGCCTTACTTGAGTGTTCTGCTGGACTAAGATGGGATCATATCTATATTCCTATACTCATAACTCAGGATAAATATACAATTAAACCTATAGCTTCAGCTTGTGTTACCATGAGTGTTCTCCCAGTCTCAAGCCCCAGCTGTAACACTTTCCTACAAGGCCAATGTCTCTTGCAATCATTTATTCAACAAATATTTACTGCACACTTCATGTGGGTAAAGCTCTGCTTCCAGCATTTGTCTCTCCTTATTTTCTGAGAAGCTATCTTCTGAGGCCTGTTGGTCTAAAACGAGTGATCAGAAATTGTGAGCAGAAGGGGACAATATTTGCGCTACCCCAAAATACTACCCATTTGGAAGATGGATAGTGGCTTAATTCAGGCTGCTGTAACAAATATATCATAAACTGGATAGCTTAAACAACAAACGTTTATTTTTCATAGTACTAGAGGCTGAGAAATCCAAGATCAAGGTGCCAACAGATCCCATGTCTGGCGAAGGCCCTCCTTCTTGGTTTGCAGGTGCCCGTCCCTTCTCATTGCATCGTCGTGTAGCAGGGGACAAGCTCTTGTCCTTATATGTTCTTCTCATAAGGGCACTAGTCCCTTTCCTGCAGGCTTCACTCTCATGACCTAATTATAACCCAAAGGCTCCATTTCCTAATGCCATTACATTAGGGGTTAGGATGTTAATATATGACCTTCTGGGGCCAGGAAAGGGGTGGGGGCAGTGACACAAACATGCAGTCTGTAACAGATAGAGACATAATTTTCTGGTTGATAAAGACCTGGGTCTCTGATCCAGAATGAAACAGAAAACAAAGGAAGAAGGATGTTCCTCCCTCTTTCAGGCCAGTGGTACTGCTATTTCACGAGGTGACACAGGATTCTGATACCAATTATTGGTATCAATCCATCTTTCTCAGTCTTATAGTAACAGAAATTAGAAATGCTCCTAGATTCCTGCCATGGGATGTCTCACAGACTTTGTCTGTTTTTTAAGGGAATAGTCAAATTTTATACTGAAGGCCATTCAGGCCATGCTGAGTATCCCCACTTCTGGAGTCTTGTGTGTTCTTAGGCAAAGGCAAACCCCTTGAGCATATTCTAGCTGTTGGGGCACTTAGGAGGACACCCATGCACCACAGAACTCTGAAATAGTAAAATGAATCAACTAGAAGATCAGCCTCCTCAGACTGGAATTCTCAAACCATAAAACCAGCACTTGTGTTGTGCTTCCACCCGGAGCCTGCTGATGTCCATTTGGATAACAGGCACAGCATGTATTTCTAGGAACAGCTGCCTCTCTTTCCTCCTTTGGCAGCCAAGACATTGCAGCGAAAAGGATCTATTTTCCTTCTAGCTGCTACAAAGTCAGAAGCAGTGCAAGGCCTGTAATACTCCAGCCCATGTAGTGTCATCTGTCAGGGGCATGCAGGGGAGAGTCTGAAACTCACCAATCACAGATACCACCTATGCAGACCATCCAGCTCTGGATGAGCAGCTGAGGTGTACAAGAAGCATTTGGAGTCAGTTAGGCCTTAGGAGTGAGAAAGAATGAGCTCTGGAGTCCGACATGCCATTTAAGCAAGTTACTCTTTTCTCTCGTCATTTTATCCTGTAGCTTGTTTACTCATGTGAAGAACGAAGGTAACAAGGGTTATCTCACAGTGATATTATGAAGACCATATAAGAGAGTTTATGTTAAATTCCTGGCATATGAAGTATGCCCTCAAAAGGATAGTTTTGCTCAGGGTAAGGACTAGGATAAAGCAAATAAGGCATATTCCGGGGGCACAAAGTTTAAGGGGCACCAAAACAACCCAGTAACCAAAGTAAATACGATTTTAAAGTGATCTTTTAAAAATTAAAAATAAAAAAAATTAATGCAAAAAATCTATAATGGACAAAATATCTAAATTTTTAGAGTCTTACCATGCACTCCACCCGTTTTGTCTCATCCTAATCCCAGCCTTGTTTTCAGTACAATTTTATTTACAAAATTAGGAGCCAGCCAGTGGGCTATAGTTTGTTGATTTGATTTTTTTTAATATTGCATTAAAATATTATTTATATTGATTACTGAGTTTTAGGGGCAGGCGCCTTAAATTTTGTCCATGAGATGAATTCCTCACTTACCTAACCGTACTCCAGGCTCTGGTTCTGCTAAGTACCATTTCTTAGTAATTTCTTATTTGCTGTTTTCAGTCTCAGTGAGAAAATCCACATGCTCTCTCCTCCTTCCCCTAAACTCCTCTCCTCTCTTGTTCTCTACTTAGCATCAAGAATTATTACCAGCATGTCCCTAGCTATAAAACATGGCCACACTCATTACATATTATTACAAACAAATATCCCTAGCTTCTCTAGAGGTTCCATACAAAATATCCACAACGTCTAGAGTGCTTACAAGTACAGGCCCCAACATTTTATAAGCACCAAGTAAGATCACTTTCCTCTGAAAAGCTATGACAGGGGTGAACAAAGTGTTTTGACAAGTTTTAGGGGAAATACAGACATATGTAAAGTATACCTACCTTCAGGGAACTTAGGGACTCAAGGGTAGGAATGAGAAATGACTGTAAAATAATAATAATCCTCTACCAGGTGTGTATTACATGTTATATTCTGTTATATGTATCATCTCACTTAATCCTCATAAAAAGATTTTGCTTGTAAGTAACTGAGTGGGCACAGATTGACTTGCACAATCAGCTAGTGACTAGCATTTCTAGGGTCTTTCCTACTTTACCACAATGAATTGTACACAGCACTTTACATTTTAGGAGGTTTTTTTCCAAATACAGTTTCCACCTTGGTCCTTTGGAACCTTTGGAAATAACATTCCCATTTGCCACAAGAGGAGCCTGGGGTCCACAGAGCTACCAAAAAATATTTTCCAGCACTCTATCTTTAACAATTTGGTGTTTCTCATCTACGAATTCTTCATCAAAACTCCCTAGCATTGTAAATAAGTTTACTAAGCTATTTCTTGTGTAGACTCATGGGGCAAACATTATATTCAGCTCTCAAGGTCAAGCTTAAACGTCACCTTCTCTGCTGGACTGGCATCCTCCATTTACGTTCCAGAGCCACTGTCCACCCTCTCCCACACTTCTCTATCCTGCACCTCACCCTGGAGGCCAGCTGCTATGGACCACACCAAGAGCTCCCCCTGGCTTCCTATTGGATTTACCTAAGCAGGGAGCCCCACTAGAAAAGCTGAGGAAGAGGGAAAAATGAAGTTGGGCCTCCGTGACTCCCTCCCTGTGAGAGGACCTCAGGCCAATTGTCCCACCACAACAGCTCCACTGCCACTTACACATTTATTATATATTCCTGTGCCTTCTTATACTCTGCCCACATCTTTGTAAACAGTCCCTATTTAAGCCCTAATTTACATGTGCTCTTCTCTTTGGACCCTGACTGACACAGCTCCCCTGTGAACCTCAATACTGTTAGAGTTGCTTTGACAGACCTGAGTTTGAATCCCAACACTTCCACTCTGTGCCCTGAGAGGGATTCTCAATTTCTCTGAGGCTCAGATAATCACCCCTGACCCACCACTAGAAACACTCACCAGGAGTTATTAATTTCTCGTCACATATTCAAGACCTACTTGTTAAACCTCCATTATGTGCAGCAAATGAAGAAAAAAAGTCTGTCTTGCCTTCCCCCAGAAAATTCACATTCCGACTGGGATATGTAGATAGTAGAGGTATACAGGGTCTCTAAGGGAACCTGCAGCATAAGGCCAAGATGGGAATGGTGAGCCCTTAAAGAAAGGTGTCTCAAGGGCCTCTCAAACTCAACAAGCCTAAATCCGCAAACTTAGTCCTCTTCTAAGAGTTCCCTGTCTCAGTGAATGAGTACCACCACCCCCTCATGCAGGCCAGAAACCTAGGAGCCATCTTTATGAGGCCCTCGCCTCACTCCCCATATGAAACCAATCAGTAATTTTCTTAATTGCCTCCTAAAATATCCTTAGAATCTGCTCACTCAATCTCACCCATAATCTAAAACAAACTACTACCAGCACTCACTTGAATTACAATTACTTTTTCCATATATACTTGCCACAACCCTTTCCCCCACCACTATGGCAGCCACAGTGATCTTTATAAGATGAAAATCTTAGCAGGTTGGCCTGCAATGGCTTTGATTTCAAGTTAAAGTGTGGACTCATTAAAAATGTCCACCATTCCTGATGTGGTTTGGCTCTTGCCTCCCTGGTCTTATCCAAGGACATGCTACCCCCTACTCTCCCCCCTCCCTTACCCCCAACACTCACCTTCTCTCAGACCCTACCTCATGCTCCCCTCCAACACAGGAGTCTGTTTCCTCTGCCTCTGAAGTCTTGCCTCCCCTCCTCTTCACCTACTTCTCATCCTTTGGGATCAGTTCTTTGGGGAAGCCTTGTCTGACTGGACTCTATCATCCCCTGTGCAATGGGCTCACATAGAATGGAGTCTCTCTACTGCATGGCACAAGTTTGCTTTTGTCTGTATTCTGATAGAATAATCCTCATTCACTGAACTTTAAGCATTAATTATGTGGTCTGAACATCAAATGGTTAGTAACATGAGGACAGGGACTATGTCTTACTCTGTTCATCAATGTATCCTCAGCACGAACTAGGAGTTCAAAAAATATTTGATAAATTTTTTTAAAGATTTTACTTATTTAGAGACAGACAGACTGTGTGCACGAGCACAGGAGCAGGGGGAGGAGCAGAGGCAGAGGGAGAAACAGACTCCCCACTGAAGCAGGAAGCCCAACACGGCTCAATCCCAGGACCTCCAAGACCATGACTTGAGCCGAAGGCAGACCCTTAACTGACTGAGCCACCCACGTGTCCCAAAAATTTTTAAACTTTAGAGCAAAATACCAGGAGGGAAAAGAAATGGCAGTGGATCCTCCAGATTAAAAGGCTCCCATTAAGCATCAAAACACGTCATTTTAAAGCATTTCTGAAAATATTACATTTTCCCTGTCTTCTTAAGGTACATTAGAAATAACTCAATATTTACTGAAGGCTCTAAATATTTATCAGGAACCTTGGTTATTGGATTTTCTTTAACAATAGCTGGCTTTTGACTTCTGTGCCTTTTAGATTGCTCAGCCTGCAGATTCCTGCTCTCTGCCGTCAGAGCTGGCAGTGTCCTTTCTGGCTTGTGTCATTGTGCCTGCCTCCAACAGCCTCTTTCATGCCTTCTCATTTATTGCTCTGAATCTCCTGCAGACTGGGAATCTAGATAACCAAGCCAGTTGTATTGAGTGTGAAGAGAGATTGACACATTCCAAATGAACCCACAGGGTTCTTCTAAACTAGATCTAATGACATCCAGTACCCCCTGCATGCCTAAGACCAGCCACTCTCATCCCACTTTTGCACAGTTCTTTGCTTCTTTCTCCTTTTTCTCCCCCTTCATAGCTTTTATTTGGCAATATGGGCCTTCTAGGGACTTGGCAGCTAACAGGAATTTTCCTTTCTCCGTTAAGTAGCAAACCCACCAAAATCGTGCACCTGACCATCAGGGTTTCAATGTCCTTGTTGGTTTTCACTGTTTTTAGGTATTCAGTAATATATGCAAGAGTTTACTTCTCTGCAAGTCTCATGCAGAAGCTCGGAATTGGAGATTTTTTTTAGGGTTTTTTGTGGGGAGGGTATTTGTTTCGTTTTGTTTTTGGATAAATGGGTTTTACCCTAAAGAGATGGATACCAAAGATATCAATCAGTTATTTGAAGCATGTGACACTTTTAGCAGGCGGATCAAGACTGGGTATTAATGACAATGACCTTATTCTTAGTCATAAAGAACCTCCCTGCCTTTATCCAATTAGAATAATATTAATTACTTCCACCTTGAGTTAAAGGGAAGTGGGGGGTGCGGGGGAGTCAAACTGCTTATTAAAAACTTGGGAATGGTTTTGCTGGCTGTGGAGGGACACCAAAGCCAAGTAAGAGACTGGTGTAGGGAATTGCTCAAATACAGAGCAAATGAGAAAGCAACAGCTCTCAATCCTATCTCCAATTTGCATACTTGGCCCTTTCGAGTTGATTGCATGCTTTAAAAATGCATTAAGGAAAAGCAGGAAGACGGAGAAAACAAAATTTGAAGTGACAGAGGGCTTACAAGCTAAGAATCACGCTCTGATTCAGAGGGCTACTTCTTGAATGATTTTCAAGACTAGGGCTAACACTTGTCTTTGTAGAGTCAGCCAGAGCAGCCTTTGTTCTGTTAGGCAATTACCCCCATTGATGCGTATGTGACGTTAACGGCAGGTTAAAATCAAAGGTGAACAAAAACAACAGCACTGTTTGTTCCCTGGGGAAAAAAAAAAAACAGTTATGACCACAGTTTTCTACATGCTAGGAAGAGGCCAAAGATGCATCACTTATCTGGGGCTGAAAAACACCCTGATGAGAAACTGGAAGACCAGCAAGAACAGAGGTGGCTGAGCTCGGCAAACACCTGGCTGAGCAGAGGACTCAGGATCGGACATACTTACATAAGAGGCCCCTATCCTCCTGCATTTGTGGAGTAACAGTGAATCTTAGTACAGTTTATTGAGGGTAATTTCCCACCCAGGTATATTTTTAAACTGTTTTCCACCCAAAGGGCTTATTTGGCTCTGTCTTGGAATGGGCTTGAAAACCAGGTTGTTCTAAGAAGCTCTCTTTGTAACAGACAAAACAAGGCATTAGCAGGAATAGGAATGATGAGAAGGCAGATGCCAAGGTGTAGAGGAAGAGCGGATGATCGGAACACTAATCTCATTATATTATTCACTAACTAGCTCTGTGACCTTGAACACAGTGGGTTCTGAGGCTTCTGGTCTAGTTTCTTCAACTTTAAGTGGCCAATTTTGGCCACATTCTTCCAAGGTTACATTCAATGTATTGGAGAATCTATGATTTATAGGAATTTTGGACACTTGAATTTTATGGTTCATCATGGTATCAGATGTTGGGGAGGACAGTGAAGAATAAAAGAAATCTTGGTCTTACAGTAGAAAGAGCACTAGACTTGAAGTAACAAGTAGTGTTTGACTTCTCTAAGCCTCAATTTGCATTTCTAAAAAATGGGTATAACAATAAGGTACTTCACAGTGTTGTTGAGTGGATTCAATAAAACAATGTGTGCCTAAACTCTTTCTGTAAATCTTTTAGGAAATCATGCTCCAGGCCCTCAAGGACTTTAGTTTATTGGGTGGATGTGAGGGGCCAAGACTAATAGGGAACCATGGTTCTCAAACTTCAATGTACATACAAATCACCTGGAAATCTTGTTAGAGATGCAGATTCTGGGGTGGAACCCCAGATGCCACATTTCTAACACACTCGGAGACTGATGCCTAGTTCACATTTTTAGTAGAGAGGCTATCAAACAGGTATGTTTAAAACAAGACACTATATAATAAAGCATGTGCATAATGCATACCACGAGTGAAAGCCTCTACTCCTTCCCACCTACCAAAGTCCTATCCCCCCTTCAAGACCAGTTCAAGCAGTATGGTTCAGACTACCACAACCCTTTCGTCATAAGGGGTGGGGCAGAACTCTGGAGTCCAATAACTTTCCAAGGTGACTGAGATATTAAATTGGTTTAGCACCAAGCACTACAGAGGTGGTTCTCAGCCCTGGCTGCATGTTAGAATCAACTGCAGAGTTTTAAAAATGTAAAGGCTCAGGCCGCAGGCCAGCTAATAAATTAAAGGCCATTAAAATACCCCAGGTGGTTCTAATGTGAGCCAAGTTTGAGAACTACATACCATACTCAAGTCTACTAGTGAAGACAGGGACCACGCTGGCTTGGTTTACCACTCTATTTCTGGAGCTTGACACAGAACCTGGCATTCAACAATATTTGAATAAATTAAATAATTAATTAATTAATTAATGAACCAAAGTAATGAAAATTTAGGCTGCCAGTTATTTCCTTAATCTCCTTCCTGATGCCCAACAAAACCAAGTCCTAAAGCATAGAGCTAAGGTTTACCTCTGGCATGGATTGTCCACGTCAGAATCCTGACTCTACCACTCAACACCCATGCAACCTTAGGCAAGTTTCACAACCTAACTGTCCCTCAGTTACCTGCTCTGTGACCTAGAGAGGATAATAATATTACCCACTGTTTAGAGTTTGGCCATAATTAAATGAGTGAGGACATGGGAAGCATGCAGAAAAGTTTCTGGCACATAGTAACCACATAATGACTGACAGCTATGTTTATATTCCATCACTGAGCACACAGTGGTTCTAAGAGTTCTGCAAGTGGTCAGATCAACGAGCATTCTCCTGTCATTCAACAAACTGATATTTCTTAAAAGTCATCTCTATTCCATGCACAGAGAATCTGTGACTGTAGATATAGCAGCAAAAGGAGAGACACAGGACTGTTCTTACATTATTTAAAATATAGTGGGTGAGGTGTACATTGAGCAAGTTATTTCAAAGTGATGAGTAATAAAAAGTTATTTTAAGTGTCCTGACTATTACAAAGGGAAAAGGATCACGAAGACATAGAAAGGGGGTGGGAAGGCAACTACAACAATGTCTAATAGGGACAATGTCTAATAGGGGAAAGACTTCCTAGAGAAGGAGGGATGCTCAAGCTGATTTGGCTGAGCAAAGGGAGAGAGATTGCAGAGCCTTCCAGGGAAGAACATTCATAAAACCTTGGAAGCATGTAAGAGCAAACTATGCTTTAGGCACTGAAAGAAGGCAGGTGTGGCTGGGACATAAGGGAGCTTAGGTTGGGTTTTGAGGCCTGGGTAAGACTGGGAAGGCAATGAACAAAACAGAGGGAGTAAAGATAGAAAGGTGAAGCTGAACATGGCATTTATCCATTCAGGAACTAGGCAAGGTGACGTGCTGGGGAATAATAAGAATGTTTATGAGCCATAAGGAGGTATGTCTGATAGGATCAAAGAGGACCTATTGATCGCCATGTGATATGGCTCTACAGTAATGGCCATGCCAAATTGTAGCCACCCTGGAAAGCCTGGCAGATGATTTTGACATCTTTGTGGCAATCTCTATTTCTGCCCTCCTTTCTCTCTCCTCATGATTCCTTCCCCTGCTCTACTAAGGTTCCTTTATTAACACATCCCCTCTTTCCTTCTCTCCCAAAAATCAATTGGAGAAGGGAATATCACAAAGAAATCATTTGTAGAGTTGAATTTTCTAAAAAAATAAAGTAATTCTTAATTGGTATGTACCCCAAAATATGGCCAAAGACATATCAATAAAATTAGATAGAATTGTGAGTTATAATCACAATATACAAAATCACATTGATAGATTTGAAAGTATCTTCTTCAGAGAGGTTGTTTATACATTTATAATAAAATGAGATTGTTTTGTCATAAAAAAAAGGAAATCATTGGTATATCCCAGATGTGAAATCAGAAAGAAATAATTTTGAGGTATAAGCTCCAACCTTTATTACCTATAGGACCTGAAGCTTCAGTTTCTTCATCTGTAAAATGGAGTAATAATATCCATATTAGAGATCTCTGAGAAAAAGAACCAATAAGATATACATATAATGGTGTGTGTCTGTGTGTGTGTGTATAGTGAGAGAGAAAAAAGATAAAGAGGAGGGATTGTAAGGAATTGGCTCATTTGATCGTGGGAGCAGACAAGTCTGAAATCTGCAGGCAGAGAGATAACCCAGCAAAGAGTTGATGTTATAGCTGGAATCTAAAGGTGGCCAACAAAAGGCTTACATCCTTCAACAAATGGGATGAGATCCACCCAAATTATGGCAGGTAATCAAAATTATTCAAAATCTATGGAGTTATATGTGAATCACATATAAAAAACAACTTCACAGAAACATCTAGATTTTTGACCAAACATCTGGCCATAATAGCTTAGCCAAATTGACATAAAACTAACCACACTATACCTTTACCTACACCAAGGATGATACTTGGATCACACTGGCTAATATACATGGATAAACGTGGGCAGGTTCCTTTGTGTCTCTAAACCTCCGTTTCCTCATCTGTAAATTGCAAGTAAGACAATCTTGCAAATCAGAACAAAAATGAGCTATCACCTCATACCTTTCAGAGTAGCTAAAATCAACACAAGAAACAACAGGTGTTGGTGAGGATGTGGAGAAAAAGGAACCCTCTTGCACTGTTGGTGGGAATGCAAACTGGTGCAACCACTGTGGAAAACTGTATGGAGGCAACTTCAAAAAAGATGGCGGAGGAGTAGGGGACCCTATTCCAACCATTCCCAGAATTGAGCTGGATATCTACCACACTACTCTGAACACCCACGAAATCAGCCTGAGATATAAGAAGACAGATCTGGATTTCTACAAACAGAATATCGTAGGCAGTCGGTTTTGAGGTATGAAGCAGGGAGCCATCATTCCGCAGGCACATATAGGAAGTTAAACAGAAGGGGGAGGGAGCTGTGAGGATTCTACACCAACAGTGAATGATAGCCTTCCACGCTGGGGACAGGGCACAGACTCACAGACAAGTAGCAGCAGGGAAAGGACTTTAGGGCAGCCCCTGGAATGAAACCCAGATTGGTGGGACCCTACTTGTGAACTGGGGGTGGCTGGTAGTTTTAGAAGCACAAAGGGCAGAGACTGTCCTGACCTGGAGGCAAGGAATGGGAGTACTGCTGAGGGGCGCACAACCCAGGACGCTGGAGTTTATAGCAGCACAGACAGAAATGGAGATAGTGTGGCCTGGAGAGCTCACTGAAGAACAGACTGTGATCTCTTCGCTCTGAGGTAGAAGGTTGGAAACGATCTCTTCAGCTCTGACTCTCGGAAGAGACACAGAAAGAAACCAGGGAAAGCCGCCAGAGAACAAAAGCCCCCCAAAACCGGTTTTCACTGAGCCTATCCCCTGCCAGAGGGGCAGCAGGCCCCTCCCCCAGAAGACAGGCTGGGAAAACAAGAGGCTGGCAACCCTAGGGTCCCTATAAAACAGGTACATCTTGATTGGGTTGTGGTCAATAATTTGGACTCTGTACATTTCCTCAACCACCCCTCAACAGAATGACTAAGAGGAGGAACCCCCAAAATAGGAAAGACTCAGAAAGTGTGACTTCTGCCACAGATTTACAAATGGACACAGATATAACCAAGATGTCGGAGATGGAATTCAGGGTAACACTGCGAAGACAATAGCTAGAATGAAGAAATCGATTAATGGCAACATAGAGTCTCTAAGGGCAGAAATGAAAGATGAACTGGCAGAATTTAAAAATGTTATCAATGAGATCCGATCTAATCTAGATAATCTAATAGCTAGGGTAAGCGAGGCAGAAGAATGAATTAGTGATCTAGAAGACCAATTAATAGACAAGAAGGAAAAAGAGGAGGCCAGGGAAAAACAACTCAAAATCCACGAAAAAAGTATCAGAGAGATATGTGACGCCATGAAACATTCCAGTATCAGAATTATTGGGATCCCTGAGGGGCTGGAGAGAGAGAGAGGACTAGAAGATATATTTGAGCAAATTGTAGCTGAGAACTTCCCTGATCTGGGGAATGAAACAAACATTCATGTCCTAGAGGCAGAGAGGATCCCTCCTAAGATCAAGGAAAAGAGTCCAACGCCCCGGCATTTAATAGTAAAACTGGCAGATCTTAGAACCAAGGAAACCATCTTAAGGGCAGTTAGGGGGAAGATTCCTTATGTACAGAGGGAGTAACATCAGAATAATGTCAGACCTATCCCCAGAGACCTGGCAAGCCAGAAAGGCCTGGCAAGACATATTCAGGGTACTAAACAAGAAGAACATGCAGCCAAGAATATTTACCCAGCAAGGATCTCATTTAGAATGGAAGGAGAGATGCAGAGCTTCCAAGACTGGCAGAAACTAAAAGAATATGTGACCACTAAGCTGGCCCATAAAAGGAGAAAGACCCCAAGAGTGATATAGAACAGAAATTTACAGGGACAATCTATAAAGACAAGGTCTTTACAGGCAACATGATGACAATAAATTCATATCCTTCAATAATCACTCTCAACATGAACAGCCTAAATGCTCCCATAAAACAGTACAGGGTTGCAGATTGGATAAAAAGACAGGACCCATCCATATGCTGCCTACCAGAGACTCATTTTGAACCCAAAGATACATCCAGACTGAAAGTGAAGGGATGGAGATCCATCTTCCATGCCAATGGACCTCAAAAGAAACTGGGGTAGCAATTCTCATATAAGACAAATTAGATATTAAACTAAAGACTGTAGTTAGAGAAACAGAAGGACACTATATCATTCTTAAAGGGTCTATCCAACAAGAAGACCTAACAATTGTAAATACTTACACCCCCAAAATGGGAGCAGCCATCTACATAAGCCAACTGTTAACCAAAATAAAGAGTCAAATTGATAACAATACATTAATTTTAGGAGACCTCAATACTTCACTCTCAGCAATAGACAGATCATCTAAGCAGAAAATCAACAAAGAAACAAGAGCTTTGAGGACACACTGGACCAGATGGACCTCATCGATGTATACAGAACATTCCACCCTAAAACAACAGAATACTCATTCTTCTCGAGCACATATGGAACTTTCTCCAGAATAGACCACATAGTGGGTCACAAATCACGTCTCAACCGATACCAAAAGATTGAGATTATTCCCTGCATATTCTCAGACCATAATGCTCTAAAACTGGAACTCAATCACAAGAAAAAACTTGGAAGAAATTCAAACACTTGGAAGCTTAAGACCACTGTGCTCAATAATGTTTGGGTCAACCAAGAAATCAAAGAAGAACTTAAACGATTCATGGAAACCAATGAGAATGAAAACACATCAGTCCAAAACCTATGGGATACTGCAAAGGTAGTCCTAAGGGAGAAATACATAGCCATCCAAGGCTTACTCAAAAAAATAGAAAAATCCCAAATTCACCAACTAACTTTACACCTTAAAGAACTAGAGAAAAGGCAACAAACAATGCCTAAGCCATGCATCAGAAGAGAAATAATTAAGCTTAGAGCAGATCAATGAATTAGAAACCAGAAACACAGTAGATCAGATCAACGAAACTAGAAGCTGGTTCTTTGAAAGAATTAATAAGATCGATAAACTGCTGGCCAGACTTATCCAAAAGAAAAGAGAAAGGAACCAAATTAATAAAATTATGAATGAAAGGAGAGAGATCATGAATAATACAAAGGAAATAGAAAAAATTATTAGAAATTATTATCAACAACTATATGTCAATAAATTGAGCAACCTGGAAGAAATGGGTGCCTTCCTGGAAACCTATAAACTACCAAGACTGAAACAGGAAGAAATTGACAACCTGAATAGGCCAATAGCCAGTAGCAAAATTGAAGCAGTGATCAAAAACCTCCCAAAAAACAAGAGTTCAGGGCCTGATGGATTCCCTGGGGAATTCTACCAAACGTTCAAAGAAGAAATAATACCTATTCTCCCAAAGCTGTTTCAAAAAAAAGAAACAGAAGGAAAGCTTCCAGACTCATTCTATGAGGCCAGCATTACCTTAATCCCCAAACCAGGCAAAGACCCCATCAAAAAGGAGAATTTCAGACCAATATCCCTGATGAATATGGATTCCAAAATTCTCAAGAAAATCCTAGCCAATAGGATCCAACAATACATTAAAAGGATCATCCACCATGACCAAGTGGGATTTATCCCTGGCATGCAAGTGTTGTTCAACATTCAAAAATCAATCAATGTGATAGAACACATTAATAAGAAGAGAGAGAAGAACCATATGGTCCTTTCAAGTGATGCAGAAAAGGCATTTGATGAAATATAGCATCTTTTCCTGATTAAAACTCTTCAGAGTATAGGGATAGAGGGAACATTCCTCAAGTTCATAAAATCCAACTATGAAAAACCCACAGCGAATATCATCCTCAATGGAGAAAAGCTGAGAGCCCTTCCCTTAAGATCAGGAACACATCAAGGATGCCCACTCTCGCCACTATTGTTCAACATAGTACTAGAAGTCCTCGCAACAGCAATGAGACAACAAAAAGAAATAAAAGGTATTCAAATTGGCAAAGAAGCAGTCAAACTCTCTCTCTTCACAGATGACATGATACTTTATGTGGAAAATCCAAAAGCTGTGGCCACCCCAAAATTACTAGTAAAACTCATACAGCAATTCAGTAGTGTGGCAGGATATAAAATCAATGCACAGAAATCAGTTGCTTTCTTATACACTAACAATGCAACTGCAGAAAGAGAAATTAGAGAAACTATTCCATTTACAGTAGCACCAAAACCCGTAAGATACCTCAGAATAAACCTAACCAAAGAGGTAAAGGATCTATACTCTAGGAACTGCAGAACACTCATGAAAGAAATTGACATAGACACAAAAAGATGGAAAAACATTCCATGCTCATGGATTGGAAGAATAAACATTGTTAAAATGTCTACGCTACCCAGAGCAATCTATACCTTCAATGCCATCCTGATCAAAATTCCAATGACATTTATCAAAGTGCTAAAATTTGTATGGAATCAGAAAAGACCCCGAATCACCAAGGAAATGTTGAAAAAGAAAAAAGCTGGGGCTATCACGTTGCCTGATTTCAAGCTATATTACAAAGCAGTGATCACCAAGACAGCATGGTACTGGCACAAAAACAGACATATAGACCAATGGAACAGAATAGAGAACCCAGAAATGGACCTTCAACTCTATGGTCAACTAATCTTCGACAAAGCAGGAAAGAATGCCCAATGGAAAAAAGACAGTCTCTTCAACAAATGGTGTTGGGAAAATTGGACAGCCACATGCAGAAGAATGAAACTGGACCATTTCCTTGCACCACACACAAAAATAGACTCAAAATGGTTGAAAGATCTAAATGTGAGACAGGAGTCCATCAAAATCCTAAAGGAGAACACAGGCAGTAACCTCTTCAACCTCAGCCACAGCATCTTCTTCCTAGAAACATAGCCAAAAGAAAGGGAAGCAAGGGCAAAAAATGAACTATCGGGACTTCATCAAGATAAAAAGCTTTGCACGGCAAAAGAAACAGTCAACAAAACCAAAAGACAACGATAGAATGGGAGAAGATATTTGCAAATGACATATCAGATAAAGGGCTAGTATCCAAAATCTATAAAGAACTTATCAAACTCAACACCCAAAGAACAAATAATCCAATCAAGAAATGGGCAGAAGACATGAACAGACATTTCTGCAAAGAAGACATACAAATGGCCAACAGACATATGAAAAAGTGCTCAACATCACTCGGCATCAGGGAAATCCAAATCAAAACCTCAATGAGATATCACCTCACACCAGTCAGAATGGGTAAAATTAACAAGTCAGGAAATGACAGATGTTGGCAGGGATGCAGAGAAAGGGGAACCCTCCTACAGTGTTGGTGGGAATGCAAGCTGGTGCAGCCACTCTGGAAAACAGTATGGAGGTTCCTCAAAAAGTTGAAAATAGAGCTACAGTATGACCCAGCAATTACACTACTGGGTATTTACCCCAAAGATACAAATGTAGGGATCTGAAGGGGTACGTGCACCCTGATGTCTATAGCAGCATGTCCACAATAGCCAAACTGTGGAAAGAGCCAAGATATCCATCAACAGATGAATGGATAAAGAAGATGTGGTGTATATATACACAATGGAATATTATGCAGCCATCAAAAGGAATGAGATCTTGCCATTTGCAACAACGTGGATGGAACTGGAGGGTATTATGCTGAGCGAAATAAGTCAATCAGAGAAAGACATGTATCATATGACCTCACTGATATGAGGAATTCTTAATCTCAGGAAACAAACTGAGGGTTGCTGGAGTGGTGGGGGGTTGGAGGGATGGGGTGGCTGGGTGATAGACACTGGGGAGAGTATGTGCTATGGTGAGTGCTGTGAATTGTGTTAGACTGTTGAATCACAGACCTGTACCTCTGAAACAAATAATACATTATATGTTAAAAAATTAAAAAAAAAGATAGTAGGAAAGGAAAAATGAAGGGGGGGAATCGGAGGGGGAGATGAACCATGAGAGACTATGGACTCTGAGAAAAAAAGTGAGGGTTCTAGAGGGGAAGGGGTTGGGGGGATGGGTTGGCCTGGTGATGGGTATTAAGGAGGGCACATACTGAATGGAGCACTGGGTGTTATACGCAAACAATGATCATGGAACACTACATCAAAAACTAATGATGTAATGTATGGTGATTAACATAACATAATTAAAAAAATGTAATAAAAAAATAAAATAAAATAAAATCTTTTGTCCCAATCCTGACAATTCCAAATTCCTTCCAATATTAGAGCTCAGAATCTTCTTTCCTCACCGGTGCCCCATGTGGCTTTATTGCAAGCAATGGAAGCAACATACCTTGAGATCTTGGGAACTCAGACATATGTACACACAAAAAAAAATTAAGGACTCAAACAGTTTGAAATGAAGCAGTCTACAATAGGGCACAAACCTTAGGTTTTGCAACACAACAGAGGCATAGTTTCCAACCCTAAGTGTGCAAAAGGCCAATCATTTGGGGTACAGAGCACAACTAAAACACCTGCCAAAAACAGCTCCGCAGGTTCTACCACTTGGAACAAGTCCTTGGTAGACTACAAAAACAAAATAACCAGAAGACAGGGACACAGTGCTGGAGTCCTTCATCAAGGTCAGACAGTCTTCCTCCCAGGGCTGCATGGCCAGCCTCTGCAGAGAGCAGGACAGCCAATGCAGACCCTAAAGCTGCCTCCTTGGAGTGATTTGACTCACGAAGCTGATGGCTGTCTTGGGTAGCTTAAAGAACAAGAGAGGTTTTGTTTTGTTTTGTTTTTTTAAGGATTTTATTTATTTGACAGAGCGAGATGCAGCGAGAGAGGGAACACAAGCAGGGGGAGTGGGAGAGGGAGAAGTAGGCTCCCTGCTGATTAAGGAGCCCAATGTGGGACTTGATCCCTGGACCCTGGGATCATGACCTGAGCCAAAGGCAGACGCCTAATGACTGAGCCACCCAGGCGCCCAAGAGAGGTATTTTTTAACAAATCCTCTTGTAATGGTTGAAATCCCAGCGTCCATTCGTATTCATTTTGGAAGCTGGCACCCATTGCTTAAGGGACTGGTAATAAAACTGACAATCTGCTACAGTGGAACTCACGCAGGTGTTATTAACTTTAACCTAATTGATCTCAACTAGATCACTGTCAGAGATGATATGGTAACAATCGATTTTTTTTCCAGCTCCGAGAGCATTATCAGTTGACTTATTCCCATTTCTCCAGTCTTTTTTTTCCTTTTGCTTGAAGGTTTATGGCAGCATTTGTTTCTTCCTGCTTTCTCATTCCAATTTGTAAATAGTATGCTTTTGAACACAATATTTAGGGAGGAGAGGCAATGCAGCTTCAAAAACAACTCATCCAGCCCATAAATTTGGCAGCTGTAGAATATGTTTAAACAGGCACTCAGAAAGAAGGGCACTCTGAACACAATGCATTTCAACCATGCATTATGGACTGTTATGCCCACTGTTATGGACAAACTGTGCCCCCCCAAATTAATATGTTGAAGCTCTAACCTTCAGTGTGACCATATTTGGAAGAGGTAATTTTTTTTTAAAGATATTATTTATTTATTTGACAGAGAGAGAGAGAGCGAGAGCAGGAACACAAGCAGGGGGAGTGGGAGAGAGAGAAGCAGGCTTCCTGTCAAGCAGGCAGCCCGATCGATGTGGGACTCAATCCCAGGACTTTGGGATCATGACCTAAGCTGAAGGCAGACGCTTAACGACTGAGCCACCCAGGCGCCCCTGGAAGAGGTAATTTTATAGAGGCTATTAAGATTAAATGAGGTCAGAAGGGTGGACTCTAAAGCTGTAGGACTGGTGTCTTTATAACAAGAAACATCAGGGATACACACACAAAGAAAAGGCCAGGTGGGACACAGCGAGAAAGCAGCCATCGGCAAGCCAAGGAGAGAGGCCTCAGGAGACCTGACAACACCCTGAACTTGGACTTCCAACCTCCAAAACTGCAAGAAAATGAATTTCTCTTGTTTAAGCCACCCAGATCTGTGGTATTTTGTTAGGATAGCCAGGCTGACTAATGCACCCACCTACCCAGAGGATTGCAGTGCTGTGCTACTGTGTTTCCTGATGGTCTTGGGAAGAGCACAGCATGTCTTCTATCAGCATCAAGGTGAATGGAGGCACCAAGCTGCATATTCCAGGCACACACATCCTGTTCCACATACCTAGCATGTGCATCTGCCTCTCCCACTGTGCTCGCCTATATCAGCAGCCAGTGCAAAAATAAAGGCCTTACAGTGAAGGATGGAGTGTGGGATTCTGGTATGTCTGGCCCTGGCCCTGCAGTTTCCTAGCACCGTGACCTTGGGCAGTGTGACCTTGAGCAGTGAAGCTCCATAGACTTCAGTTTTATTACCTGGATGATAGGGTGAACACCACCTGCTTTTGAAAGCTGTTACAATGATCCAAGTAATGAATATGAAAGTATCTTGTACAATGTACAAGGTAACAACTAATAAGGGGTGTAGTAAAGCTCTGACAGTGGAATGTTGGTTCCTTAAAGCACAGGCCCTGCACTCAGGTAGGCCTGAATCTGAGTATGCTTTTCACTTTCTTCTTACAAACAATGTATTGTAGGCAGGTTATTTAATCTTTCTAGGCCTTATAAGTTTGTTGAGGGTTAAATATAATACTATATGTGTATATGAACTACCATAGTGATTTTTGATTAAGGAATGTGCATTATTATTTCTTGTCCTGATTCCACCGACAATTCCCTGTGTGACATTGAACTCACCCTTCTAAGCCTGTTTTCTCACCTGGATGCTAGGACTTCCTTCTAACATGCAATCATTTAAAAATAATGGACGTTGTGGCTATATTGTGAGGCTGATTAATAATTCAGGCTTCTTATGTAACTGTGAAATAAAACTTACAAATCAGGACCAAAAAAAAAAAAAAAAACTAGTGAATTGATTTGAAAATGGTTCTCCCTAAGTATACAGGGTCATGAATAGAAAACCAAGTCTCATGAATCTTTTTCCTCCAGACCAATTCGTCATCACAGAAATGTATATCATGTACCTACTCTGTGCACAGCACACTTCTAGAAGCCAAGAATGCTGCCGAGGCAAGCTCATGAGTGGTAAACCATACAGTTCAAGAGCATTCACTGCTGTGCTTTGCAGAGGACTCTAGGATAGATCCAGCAAGAGCAAGCTCAGCATTGAGAGGAGGTTAAAAATGAAGAGTTGGAGGTCAGTCTCCAATATTTACAAGGTGGAACAATTCCAAATGAGCACAGCTCTGCTGGCCTGGGGCTTTCAGGAGAGCCAAAGGCATGTGGGCCTCTCTCCTGGTGAGGTGTTGGGGAAACCCTCCACCCTGACCTCATGGTCCCACGCCAAGCATGCTGACAGAGGTTACCCAAGCTTGTCCTTACTTAACTTCCCAAATCACTGTCTTTTTGAAGCCACAACCAGGCCAGGAGGTCAGGCAATGAAATCAACCTCCCTGTGTGTGTGTGTGTTGGTTTGTTTTTTCTCATCTGGGAAATGAGATCTACTTCACAGGGTTTTTCTAGTAATAAAATTAGATAATATATGGCAAAATGCTTATAGGAGCCTCACAAATACAAATGCTCATCATTGCTGCCATCATTTGTCTCAGAGAGCTCCGCCATGTGAAACCACCCACTTCAGCCTGGCTCTGCAGCAGAGAGCTGCCAGAAATATCAATAGCAGCAATTTTTCCAGTCATTCTTCAAATTCTGCTTAGTGTTCATTATCACCTTTATTGACTTAGCCCAGCTGCAGGCACCAGCCCAGCTCCAACATTCTGTCACCAGGATTTGGCTGGGCAATTTGTGGTTTCCAAAGGAGAAAGGATGTGGGAGCAGGACTGCAAGTATGATTCAACAGCACACCCTGAGGACATCCTCCTCCCCACATGTCCTCTGTCCTGGCTAGGCCCCTATAGAGCAGGGGCAGGGCTGTTCCTTTCTGATCCTGGGGTCAGGAGGCCACACAGCACTGGAGTCTATGTTTGTAATCAGGAGAAGAAAGCTTCCGGAGGGCCCATCACCACTTCAGTATGAGCCCTTTACAGAAGCAATGTGATGTAGTGGAAGTAACAGTAATAATGCCCTCTGTTTGCCAGGGAAGTCCTATGTGCCTGGCTCTCTGCAGAGGCTTTAAAAATTGCCTAGATTTGAATGCCAGCTTTGCCCATTCCTAGCTGTGTGGCCTTGAGAATGTTACTTAGCCACTTTGTGCCTCAGTTGCCTCATCTGTAAAATGTTTCTGTATTATTTGGAGGATTACATAAATATATAGCATACAAAATGTACATAAATGGAAATATATAAAGTATAAATATGCAAAATATATACTATATAATATATAAAACTGTATAAATATACAAGACAACCTATATGTCCTATGTATATTATTATTTCATCACTATCATTATCATTATTATAAATCTCCTATATTCATTTCCTATTGTGGCTGTAACAAATTACCACAAAATTTGTGACTTAAAAATGACACAGGTTTATTACATTACAGTTCTGGAGGGCAGAGGTTCTAAAGTTAAAGCGCCAGCAGAGCTGTGTTCGTTCAGGAGGCTCCAGGGTAGGACATGCTTCCTTTCCTTTTTAGGGTTCCAGGGGCACCTCCATTCCTTGCTCATACCCCTCTCCTTGCATCCGTCCAAGCTCTGCTTCCATGGTCCCCTCTCCTTGACTCCAATCCTCCCACTTTATTACAAGGACTTCTGTGATTTTGTTAAGCCTAACAGCGTAACCTAAGATGAAATCCCCATCTCAAGATCCTTAACTCAATCACATCTGCAA
Source organism: Mirounga leonina (assembly GCF_011800145.1). NCBI lineage: Eukaryota > Metazoa > Chordata > Mammalia > Carnivora > Phocidae > Mirounga > Mirounga leonina. The sequence continues at coordinate 43,574,452 of NW_023270387.1, forward strand.
GGGAAGGCAACATATTCACAGGTTCTGAGCATTAGCATGGACACATCTTTGAGGGGCCATGATTGGGCCTCCCACAGCTCCCAAGAGTGAAATATTTGCATGGGGATTTTACGGTAAGGAACAGAGTCTTGGAGGAATTGCAAAAAGCTAAAAATGCTAGACGTGGGTTCCAAACAAAGGTCAGCCTTGTTGTAAAACCCATATTCTTTGTACCAGCTACTTCTAGATGTGGAAATGGAAGCTCTGAGTTGGCATCCCAGTTCTGCTTCAAGTTGCCCAATGGCTCTGAGCCACTAAGAGGTGCCAATGAGAGCGTGGCTCTGAAGTGGATTTAAACTATGTTTCACAAGTACAAGGCATCCCTGCCCCTTGTGTGGGGGTCCAGAAGGGGAAACTAGGGCCCAGGGAGTGGAAGGGCTTGCAGAAGACACCTAGTAAGGAAATGGTAGAGCCAAGATTTCACACCAGATCTGCTTGACTCCAAAGAAAATAAAAGCCATATTCAGTGAAAACTATAGTTTAAAGAGTCATGGCAAAAGAAATGTGCTTTTGTGATTCTCAGCGGGAATATATACGGTGTAACCTTTTCATACTCTCATGTACATAACCTTTCAAGTACAAAGCATAAAGTGCTTCTATTCAGTCTTGTACTTTATACTTTCAACGTGGACACATTTGGGGTTGAGAAGCTGGGACTGACATCTGAACACAGAAAGAAAAGGTAAAGAAAGGGGAAGGTTGAGAGAGGACATGCTTGGAAACTCGAACATCATGACCCCCTCATATAAGCAGAACCCTGACTGGTTCACCCACTTCTGGCAGAAAGGACAAGAAGACACCTTAGAATAAGAGGATGACGTTTAGGGCCAATTAAATCAGGCTCTTCCCACTGTGCTTGGTAGATGGCAGACTTAAAGAATGTATTTCTCTCCTCTTGCCCTAGTTAGGGATACAGATTGAAAATCTAAGTATGTCTGAATGGGGGTAAGTTAAGTAAAATGAATTAAGAGCATTGGCTGGCTCCTAAGAGGAACTGAGCACAGCCTTGCCCGTAAGGTTGGCCTCCAAGGGGCATGGAATGTGATGGTTTGGATCATGGATCAAATCTCCACTCTGCTTTGTTATACTGAATGAATTTTTTTAAGTTTTTATTTTAATCATCTGGTGCCCATCACAAGTGTCCTCCTTAATCCCCATCACCTATTTCACCCTTCCCCCATCCACCTCCCCTCTGGTAACCAGCAGTTTGTTCTCTGTAGTTAAGAGTTTGTTTCTCGGTTTGTCTCTCTTTTCTCCCCCTTTGCTCATTCATTTTGTTTCTTAAGTTCCACATATGAGTGAAATCATATGGTATTTGTCTTTCTCTGATTTATTTCACTTAGCATTATACTCTCTAGTTCCATCTGTGTTGTTGCAAATGGCAAGATTTCACTCTTTTTTACGGCTGAGTAATATTCTCTTGTGCGTACACACACACACATCTTCTTTATCCATTCATCAATTGATGGACACCTGGGCTGCTTCCATATCTTGGCTGTTGTAAATAATGCTGCTATAAATGTTGGGGTGCATATATCCTTTTGAATTAGGGTTTTTGTATTCTTTGGGTAAATGCCCAGTAGTGCAATCACTGGATCATAGGGTAGTTCTATTTTTAACTTTTTGAGGAACCTCCATACTGTTTTCCAGAGTGGCTATACCAGTTTGCATTTTCACCAACAGTGCAGGAGAGTTCCTCTTTCTCCACATCCTCACCAACACCTGTTGTTTCTTGCGTTGTTGATTTTAGCCACTCTGACAGGTGTGAGATGACATCTCATTTTAGTTTTGATTTGCATTTCCCTGAAGATGAGTGATGTTTAGCATCTTTTCATGTGTCTGCTGGCCATCTGTGTTTCTTCTTTGGAGAAATGTCTGTCCATGTCTTCTGCCTATTTTTAAATTGGATTATTTGGTTTTTGGTGTTGAGTTATATCAGTTTTTTATATCTTTTGGATACTAACCCTTTATCAGATATGTCATTTGTAAATACCTTCTCCCATTCAGTAGGTTGCCTTTTAGTTTTGTTTATTCTTTCCTTCACTGTGCAAAAACTTTTTATTTTGATGTAGTCCCAATAGTTTATTTTCACTTTTGTTTCCCTTGTCTCAGGAAACACATCTAGAAAAAAATTGCCACAGCTAATGTCAAAGAAGTTACTGCCTGTGACCTCTTCTAGGATTTTTCTGGTCTCAGGTCTCATATTTAGGTCTTTAATCTGTTTTGGATTTATGTTTGTGTACGTTTAAGAAAGCAGTGCAGTTTCATTCTTTTGCATATTGCTGTCCAATTTTCCCAACACCATTTGTTGAAGAGACGGTCTTTTTCCCATTGGATATTCTTTCCTGCTTTGTCAAAGATTAATGGGCCATATAATTGTGGCTGTATTTCTGGATTTTCTATTCTGTTCTATTGTCCATGTGTCTATTTTTGTACCAGTACTGTGCTGTTTTGATTACTACAGCTTTGTAATATAACTTAAAGTCCAGAATTTTGATGCTTCCAGCTTTGCTTTCATTAAATTATACTGGATGAATTCTTAACCTCCCTGAGCCCCACTCTTCACCTATAAACAATGATGTATGTTCCTCAGGGGTTGTTAGGAGAAAAAAAATGAAAAACCATCTGTAAACCACTTAGCAGAGGCACTAATACACACATGCACTGAAGTGATGATGGCTTATGTTAATTGACATCTTTCACATTATAACTCAGGGACCTCTGACCAACCCTGGCATTCCTATTACAAAATGTAAACTCAGCAGAATGCATAATCAGAAGTTTCTAGGTGCTTATTCCAAAAACTATTCAAGTAAGAGAAAATAGAAAAATATACCAAAATGATGATAGTTAACATTTATTAAGCATCTGTGGTTTTCCAAGTACTCTTTTAGGTATTTTATGTATATTAATAATTTAATCCTTATATAACCATGAATATAGATTTAATATCAACCCATTTTAGAGATGATACAACTAAGGAACAGAGTTCACACTGCTAGGAAATGTTAGGGCCAGGATATTAATTCAGGCAGTGTGGTTCCATAGCCTACACATTTTACAACTACACTAAGGTGGCCATATAGTTTACCATACAATCCAGGACGCTTTTTAGCAAGAAAAGCAGGCAGAAATCCGGAGTGTCCAGGCTAGCCAGGACATAATTGGCATTCTAGCTCTATTATCCACGTATAGCCTTCAAGAGCATAAATGGATCTTAGTAATCATCCTCTGCATGTATATAATGGGAAAACTTTAATGCCTGTCTCATGGCAGGTACTCAATAAATTTATGTTGAATGAATGAATGAGTGAATGAGTTGAGTAACTTGTCAAAAGGCTAAAGTATAATTTTCCATTATTCTTATGATGTGATTGCATAGCTCGCAATATCTGGGTTGAAGTTGTCTGAACATTTTCCTGTACTTTCTTTCATAGGACAGATAGCGACTATTAATTGCTTCAGGATTCATTCCAGAGATAAAGCAATTTGCTAGGGTGAATGAGGAAAGTTTCTGAGAGCATCACATTGTTAGACAGACAAATGAAACACTGTGCCTGCAGGAGAGTCAGGACGAAAGATTGACCTCTGTCTCCTTGGCAATTTATGTGTAAGAAACAAATCATATCTAGTCCCTCTATATTCCATATTGCCCCATGACATCAAAGAATGTTTTGCATATTTTTTCTACTCAGGTATTGTCAGCAGGTGCCTTTGGGAAATAAAATAATACCTAATATTCATGGTGCTTATTATACGCCAAGTATGGGTCTCAACTACTTTACATATGTGAACCTTTACCATCACCTATAAGGCAGGTTATCCATTTTACAGAGTAGGAAATAGGCATAGCTAGTAGCTGACAGGGCTGGGAATTAAGTTGAGAAATTATGAATTAAATAGTTCCAGAATCCATGCTCTTCACTACTCTGCTCTGTTGCCTTCTTATGCTGATGCAAATAATCAGCTTTTTTATGAGAAGGATCCAGATGAATACATGGAGGAGGGGGAGAAAGAAGAGTTACAGAGAAGAATTACTCACTGAAAGAGACAGGAAACTCTCAGGAGAGAAAAAAATAACAGTTGTGGAAAGATGGGAGTTACCAACCTTGTGGGCTGACTATGGGGAGAATGTTCCCTGATATCAAGAGAGTGAGAAACCAGTAAAATTTTGGAGAACAGCTATTTCTTAGGTGGAGGATTTTGAGAGTATCAGCAATGAAAAGAAAGAATTTAAAAGTTATTTTCCTGTGTTCTAAAAATATACTTCACCACCATCCTAAAAGTTAGAAGTGATTTTTAAGAGGCCTAGGAAAGTTTTTTAATATATTTAAACTGTGTGTTTTCATAGAATGTCTGTTTAAATTGACACAAATTTGTTCCATTTGGGTTTCATATATAGTATCCCATCTTGTCTGTACAATGGGACTATGAGGTAGATACTACTATTGCCATTCTGTAGATGAAATTATGGATCAGAGAAGTAATTTGCTTAAGGTCACACAGAAAGTAAATACCAGAGCTAGGATTTGAACTTAAGTCTGACTCTAAAAAGCCCTGTTCTCACTATACACATTAAATTGGTTTGTTCCTCCTGTGACAAGGCCAAAGTTCACACAGAGACAGAGAAAGATCTAGAATATCAGTTTTCATTCAACTTTAATTCTAGTGATGTTATAGCTTCCCTTATTACCTACATCTCCTCCAAAATGCATATATGTACACTCTCAGGATATTTCACACATAGAAAGAAGGGAAATTCTAGACTGGAAGAAAATGATAATTTCCAGAAGAACCCCTTTCAAATGTTACTGATGTTTGACCTTGAACCTCACCTTTTTCAAAAATGAAGACACATGAAATAAGATATATATGCACATATTACATACACATATATGTGCATACATATATGCAATAGGCCATTCTTTGACCTTATGGTGAAATGGAAGGCCATACACTATATTGGTTAACAGCTCTGCTTTGGTGGGAGACACACTTGGATGTAATACCAGTCTGCCTTTCAGTATCTATGTGATCATGGACATTTAATTCAACTACTCTGTGTCTCAACTTTCTCACTGGTAAAATAAGGGTAATTTTTCCTTCTTATAGTGTTGTGCTGATTAAATAATATATGTAAGCCACTTAGCACAGGCCTGGGCACCATAGTAAGCACAGAATAAAAGATTGCTTTTATTACTTCAAATAAAACCTTTCTGTTGTTACCAGAATTGAGTTATCAAAATTAGTTGAGCTTTGGGACACCTGGATGGTTCAGTCGGTTAAGCATCTGCCTTCAGCTCAGGTCATGATCCCAGGGTCCTGGGATCAAGTCCCGCATCGGGCTCCCTGCTGAGTAGGGAACCTGCTTCCCCCTTGGCCTGCTGCATCCCCCCCGCCCCCCGCTTGTGCCTGCAAGCTCTCTCTCTCTCTCTCTAATAAATAAAATCTTAAAAAAAATGAATTGAGCTTTTCTCAGTACTAATCACGGACAGCAATGGCCAAAACCATTGGCCTTAGCATGTAAAGGACCATGAATCATATGGTCATAAAGTCACTCATCTATCCTAATGGTACAATTGGATAAGTCATTTCCTTCCCTGGGCCTTCATTTTTTAAATCAATAATAGGATATTATTATGGGTAAAACAATGGTTTTTGTGTTCAGTTCTGACATTAAAATACCAGTTCCTAGTCATAGTAAATGTCAACAGCACTCTCTTTCAACCTTAAGAACATTCTTGATGACAAAGTCAACAGTTCACCCTGGTTCAAACTGTATAAACACAGGACATTCTACCTTAATGAACAATTTTGATCCTGTCAAAGGCTGTCACCTCAATTTCCTTCTAAAGAGGAAGCATTTCCATCCAGATCCTGAGGGAAGGGGAGGGGTTAGTAGCCTAGAAAAGCAAGTAGACTTAGTTCTGACTTCCTCCCACCAAATGGCCACACGAGGAGATGTCATAGCAGTCAAGTGAATCCTGCTCTGGAGATAAAGATGCCTATTAGTCGTCCTTGACTGGTAAAATAAAAAATTAAAAAATGCTACAACTGAGCTGACCACTTTAAAATGTAGAGCATACATCTATGTAATTCTTTCCATTTCTCACAGAAAACTCAAACCCATGTAAGTAACTGGCTCACAGGTTAATTCATTTATAGATTCAAACTCCTTTACTGAATGCCTACCAATGTGCTAAGCATATGGGAGAAATTAAAATATAGTTTTTGCCCTTGAGGCTAGTAGGCAAGACAAACAGCTAATGTGATGCCACCGTGAGACGGTGGTAAAAAGTATTATGGAGGCACCCAAACATATTTGAGGGAGTTAAGGTGGCAGTGTGCTGATAAACTGGCTCTGGGGGTGGCAGGAGCTCTGATTTACAGCAGCATTGGCTGATTTCTGTGGTATACAAACTCCACAAAGCCCTATTTCAAGCCTTCATCAAAACACCCCTGAACACAGAGTTGGGAAGATGGACGTGTAATTAGCTCTTATAAGCTACTACACCCTGGCAGTAAAGGGCAGAGTCTCAGAAGCCCTAACAAAAGCTTTCTTATGTGTTTGACCTTTCAACTAAGAGATTTCTAAACTGAGAGATTCTACCAAAAAGCTGGGGAGCTCAGGATACATAATGTTTATTAAGTTTCATGCCGGGGGGTGCTGGTGCCTGGGTGGCTCAGTCGGTTAAGCGGCTGCCTTTGGCTTGGGTCATGGTCCCAGGGTCCTGGGATCAAGCCCCACATCGGGCTCCCTGCTCTGTGGGAAGCCTGCTTCTCCCTCTCCCACTCCCCCTGCCTGTGTTCCCTCTCTGGCTGTCTCTCTCTGTCAAATAAATAAAATCTTTAAAAAATTAAAAAAATAAAAAAATAAATTCCATGCAGGGAGCCTGGACCAACCTAAGCTCAGGGAGCTCTTCTGTCATTGAGGGCAGATATGCCTGACCGCTGAGTTCCACCTACGTTTACCTGTGTCTAGGAAGAGTATTTAGCATTCTAGAGTGGTATGTTTGTTCAAATTATCAACCGCATGCCCTCAGAATAAAGATTCAGTGAACCTGCTGTCAAAAGAATTTCCCCTGCGGTGGCAGAATGAAATCAATGTTTTTGGTGGAATACAGTGAAATCAATAAGCAGTGCTATTTTAACACATCTTAGAAACTGCCAAGAAACCTGACCTGAGTTTAAGAACATTACTAAAGCCAAACTTTCTTGTTTATATAGCAATTCAGGGATATTAGGGGAGTTATTCATGAAATTTAGCTCTGTATAGAATTTATACAGTTTATAATAGTTTATAATTCCTTGTTCTAACTAGCTCTAAATTAGGCAGAGCCCTTTTGCTTCTCCAGTAAATTTTCTTTAAATGATTCTTTCAGAGTAACAGACCTATGCAATGTTAAATGAGTAGCACAATAATTAAATTTACCATGCTGTGGTCCAAACATTTGAGACACTCTGCTTTAACGTTTGGGGGGTTTCTCTAGTGCAGGATTTCTCAGAGCCTTTATTCTGCATTAATTATGGCTACCTTATTGACCCATATTAAGTTATATCAGACAATGTGCCAAGCTCTTTAAGTATGTTACCACATTTCATCTTTTCTTCAATTATGTGAAATAGAGATAGTCATCTACATTTTTCTGGAGATGCAACTAAGGCTTATAAACTTGAAACACTAGGTTCAGGATGATAGATCCAATGAGCAGATCTTGAACCCAGACCTCTCTGACTTTAGAACCCATCCTCTTAAACTTTATGCTAGATTCCCCCCTTATGCTGTGAATCTCTGGCTGTGGGGGAGTGTATGTACTATTTCCTAGCATATTTAAGGACTAAATTATTTTCCATAGACCCTTTTTGCTGCACCAGTGTCCAACACAACATGCTTTGTGAAATACTGCACCATAGAAGTGTAACACTAACTTTTACGGATCTAACACAAAGAAACAAGTAAGGAAATCTTGTTTAGTGGTTGAAAATTGTGGTACAGCTATAAGGAATTTAAGTGACAAAATTAATACAGTTGACCCTTGAACACCATGGGGATTAGGGGTGCCAACCCTCCATGCAGTCAAAAATGCACATATAACTTTTGACCCAAAATTACTAATAATTTTGGCCAGAAGCCAAACTGTTGACCAGAAGCCTTACTGATAACATAGTTAATTATCACATATTTTGTATGTTATATATGTTATATACTATATTCTTACAATAAAGTAAGCTAGAGAAAAATGTTAAGAAAATTGTAAGAAGAAGAAATACATTTACAATTCTGTACTGGGTTTATAAAAAAAAAAAATCCATGTATGGGGTGCCTGGGTGCCTCAGTCAGTTAAGCATCCGACTCTTGGTTTTGGCTCAGGTCATGATCTAAGGGTCATGCGATCGAGCCCCACTTCAGACTCTGTGCTTAGCATAGAGTCTGCTTGGGACTCCCTCTCCCTCTGCCCCACCCCCAACACACGCACACGCATGTTCTCTGTCTCTCTCAAATAAATACATAAATATTTTTTTTAAAAAAAATCTATGTATAGGTGGATCTGTGCAGTTCAAACCCATTATTCAAGGATCAACTGTATCAAGGGCAAAGGTGGGGTCATGGAAAGTGTTTAAGTCTGCAGAAATGGGTTTCTGTCCTGTAAACATCACAGATATAACCTTGAACAAGTCATTTCACCTTTCAGCCTGTCTTCTCTGCAGAGTAACAGTGTCACATGAAATAATCTCCCAGCTCCTTGGTTTTGGGTTCAATCTGCCATGGACGTCTTGCACTCCCTCCATGTCTTGCTGCATAGGCCCAAGTTATAAGGTCATGGTCATTCTTTCCCTCTGTGCAAGTGCCTTTTAGGGTTTTTTGTGCAGTTGGCAATCCTGAAAAGTGAAGAATGTACTTACATGGACCTATGCTGTGATGTGCTCTCCCTCTGGTCAGAGAACATGCTTGCTTGCTGCTTGCTATAAAAGCAGCAGATTCCCTAATTGCAGAGCTTCTTTTTTGTGGTGCACTCCAGGCTCTACCTGGTCCTCTTTGTTGCATGTGGAACCTAGGGATTGTGGAACTGGTTCAGCTATGCTGGTAGTCCTGTTACTGATTTTATAGTGAATAACAGAGAGCTTTGTCTCTGACCCAGGAGTCTTGTATTTTCTAGCCTCACCCAAGCAACTATGCAAGGCTAAGTTGTTAGCTTATGTGGCTGTCCTGCTGCTAGCTCTTTTCTGTACTGTCAAACTTATTTAACTAGGGTAAAATCCTAACAGATGGCATAAAGGAGCACATGATATTCCCTAAATTTAGTAGAATAAAGAGAAACCATGAAGTACAAGATGTGACCGGTTGTGGTTTTTTTTGTGTGTGCCATTCATTCATTCTTTTAGCAGACACATTTTGAGCCAATACCCTGTGTCAGGCCCTAAGCAGTAAATGATATGGAGGAAACAACTCCTATTTTCAACAAGCTCTGCATGGAACAGAACCAAACAATTCTAGAATAAGTAATTAAGCGATTGCTAAAAGTATAAATATGTCTGTTTTTAAATGGATTCATTCTGCACCAAAATAAAAGGTCAATTCTGCAAAAATTGTCCAAAAATTGGGTAACTGATAGAAGAAGAGAGACACTGAGGTTGCTGTTGACATAATGAGATCAGATAGTGTATGTGAGAGTATTTGTCAACATGTAACTTGTGTGTGACCCCTTATAAGTACTCAGTAATGCCTTTCCTGAATCTTAAATTCAGATGGCCTTTATATTTGCATACATTGGTTCTAGTTTTATTTCAAAACCAGATGCTAGTGAGCTAATTGTTTCCCTACAAAAACAAAATATTAAAGTCCATTCAAAATCTAACAAAAGTTCACTATATTTGAAAGTCAAATCATTCATGGCATGAAATTAACCTGTGCTCTGGACAAATAAACACACAAAACACCAAGAAACTTAGGATGCACCTGGGAGATAGTAAGTTTTTAATTTTAGTTTTCATGAATTAAGGAAGCAGAGAAAGAGAAAAATTATGGTATCCCCATGTGCGGAAAACTGTTTACCTTGCTGCTCAGAAGGCAAGGCCAATGGTTCCAAATAGCCCTGAATGTTGCTTAGTGATTTTTTTTCCAGGCCAGTTTACTATGCAAGTGATTGCTAGATAGCTCTCTTATCACTGTGGCCAGTGCAATTATAAAACATGGATGATAACATTTATCAAAAAAATTACTGAAAAGAATAGGTCTATAAAGTTTCTTCACATACTAATTCTTCTAACAAATATTTATTGAGTGTCCTATTCTGTGCCAGGCAATATATAAGGTGCCAAGCTGGAATGAATGGAATTATTTGTAATGTGCTTGAGAGTGAGTTGTTAGGGTAACTGCAACTGACCTCAAACACTGCAAAAACGAAGATAGGCTTGGGACTCCTGATGTGGGAATCCTTCCGAATGAACAGAGCATCTTCCGGTCCAAAAAAACAGATTTTTGGTGGGAAGTCACCAAAATCTAATGTTGCTAGAGGGCAGAGGGCAAAGAGCCAACTCAGATCAGTTTGTAAAGGCTGCTGGAAACAGCAGCTTAAGACAAAACTGTGCATTCTCTCCTATGTGTGGGCGCAGGAGGGAAAGCAGAGCAGTCAGCATACGGGCAACAGAATGGCAATCCTGACTTACAGATATGATGAACTCAGCAACCAGGAATCTAGAAGACAAAGACAAGTGAGTGACTTCCTGGATTTCATAAGAGCCAACCAGACTTCCAATTTAAAGATATGCAGGTCATTTGAGTTGGAGCTCTAGTGTGCCAATGAGTATTCTTGAAAGGCTGAACCCGAAACACTGCTGTTATTATTAAAATAAGAAAAAGAATCCAGATAATATAGAAACCCAATAAAGCAGAATTCCTGGGAGAATAGGGAAATAAGGTTCCAGACAAATTCCTGCTCTGGCAGCAGAAGAATGTCCTTTGCTGTGGAGGAGGGCCACGCAAGGCTCCAATGAAAACATATGAATGCAAGCAAGCACACTGTTACCCAGCTGGAGATTTGATCTCCCGACCTCCCTTGCAGCTGGGTAGGGTTATGTGATTCAGATCTTGCCAGTGAGATGGGAGTGCAAGTAGCATGTGCAACTTCTGTCTCAAATGCTTAAAGTTGCTTAGGAAGTGGGCAAGGATGGTGCCCTTGAGATGGCAGAGAAACAAGATGGAAGGAAGCCAGGTCCCTGTGTGACCTCAGAGAGCCAACAAGCTCCACAGAGCAGGACTGCTACCTGGGAGAGAATATTCTATTTTGAAATCTCATTATTACATCACCTCACTTATAGTTTTTGCCCTAACACAGTTATTCAGAGAAAGTGCTCTGAAAGAGACTAGTGACATTTGCGCAAGATGCGAAGGATGGAAGAAAAGCAGTTAGTCTGAAGAGCTGACAGGGAAATGTGTGTGGGAGAGAGAACGGACAGTACAGACACACAGCGGGGGGGGGGGGGGGTGTTATTCTGTGCTCACAGAGCTGCAAGAACTTATCACCAGAGTGTAATGATAAGAGACAGGCTCTCTCTCCATACGTGCTCAACCAGCAGCGTAAATATTAACCCAGATTACCTCCAAACAGAGGCTCAGTTGTGGTCACACAGACTCTAGAAGATGGTATATACATTTCTTCATATTCCCATCGTGTTAGCCATCTAGAGGTCCTTCCTTTTTCTTCTTCCCCTCATCTTTTCTATCTGTCAATTCTCTTCCCAGGTCCCAGCTCCAGAGGATCACAGGCTCAATCAAGGAGACAGACATGCTGTTATCTCCATTTTACAAAAACTGAGGTCCAGAGAGAGTAACCGACCCAAAGTCTCATGACCAGCAAGTGATAAAACCAGGATCCAAATTCAGGTAATTGGACACAAAAATCCACTCCTTTAATTACCATCCTCCCTGCCCTGGCAAGCTCAGCTAATCTTCAAAGTGGGTCATCTTCAAGGTGGTAAAATCTTTATCTTGCTTAGAGTGAATGTTTTTAATAACATAATCTCCCTACTAAAAAGGCTTTTTTCTTCCAGGGATAAAGAAGAAGAAAAGGGGGGTGAGGGCAACAGAAAATTCTATCTTGCTACACTTAAAAAGTATCAATTCTCAGAAAATGATGGCCATACCCCTTCTCCAACACTGATGGTCCTGTGAAATAGCATTATTTCACACATATGTATCAAGTGGCAGAGGTAGTACTCCAGCATAGGTCTGTAATGATCACATTCCGGTTGCTTTCTCCAAAAAGGAAGAAAGATCCATAATGTCTAAAGATATACCTAAGTGGCCCTGCAGTCGTAAAGCAGTATGCAGAGAAATGTCACATGCCCAGTAGTTACTGTCTGTGTCTACCCCTTGCTATCCTACTCCCTGGTCTTTGGCATCCTTTCCCCTCCATACCTCTCAGTCCTCACCAGGAGCAAGCTCCCTTCCCTAATGAAACTCAGCTCTTGGCAAAGACCCCAGCAAACTCCTTCAGACTAAGAGAGAAGTGAATGGTTACCCACCATATGTAACATATGTAATCTAGAATGAGAATATCCACGGTTTGACAAAACTTAATCTCCAGACTGTCTATGAGAGCATTCTCACTCTGGGATTTTAAGCATGGGAGTAGGAACAAATGTCTAACCCACTCAGCTGCCTTGAGGTCACCCACACCCCAGCCTGATTAAAAAAAAGAAACAACTGTATAGTCCGGTAAGATTTCATATTATTTGAGACTAAATTAAGGCAGGCACCTACCTTCTGAAATAGCAAAACTGAAGTACTCAAAGCTTGAATAAGCTTCATGTTTTACTCTTCCTCAGAAACTGAGAAGATGACCTGCTAGAACTTCACCAGGGTTGGTCAAGCATGCTTGGATCTGGGCTGGTTATTGGTGCCTCTGACAGCAAGAGCAGAGCAGATGACTCAGACAGCCAGGCAGTGAAAAATGGCTTTTCACAGCTGGCCACAGAAACACAGAGCACAAGTGTAATCACATTTACTGCTATAAAAAAAAAGTCTCCACAATTAAATTTTCTGGCCACTAAATAGTTATTGCTTTGCTTAGACCAAAGTGGTCAAGTTGCATTTCTTGCTTTATTGGATTTTTTTTCCTCTAAATGGCTAAGGATGCTTTCCTTGGCCCAGAATTTGCAGCTCTAACAGCATGCCCTGTTGCTTGTTAAAAAGCTCCAAAAAGAAATAAAACAAAGCTGGGAAGCAGTGTGTCCGTGGTGCTGCAGCTCCCAACCTGAAGGCCAAGGATTTCTAGGGAGCTGCCGAGTTATTTCAAGGGGCCATGGAATCCTTCCTCTGTGTATTAACCACCATCATAGCCTACATCAATGTCTCACACACGTCTGACACACACATGATGAATGAGATACTCATTTCAAAGTGGTACTGTATTCATAGTGACTTCCTGTCATTAATTATAATTTAGTAGTGTTCAATATTTTTTATGTGAAAAAAATTCATTCTTGAAACCACAACCAGTGACATTATTACCTACACATTTTAACAAAATGTAAAGCTATCATAAGGATAGCCTTCAATAAAATCAGCTTATGAGCAAAACAGCTCTTCTCAGGCCAATGGCCATGTCAAAATATAACCCATCAGAACTTTAGTTGAAGTAATGGTGGCTCTTACAGCCACAAACTAGAGAGTAACTATATTTTGGCCATATCACAAATCCACAGATTTCCTTGAGGGAAATGATTATGTGTAAAGAAAATTTTCCCAAAACAGAATCTTCAGTAGGTAGGACATCAGCAAAAAAAAAAAAAAAAAAAAAAAAAAAAAAAATGTCGGCCTGTTCAAGCCTCTAAATTAAAGAGGATATTTCCTCTTATTAATTCACAACCTCAGGTTGCCAGGAACCCTAATTCAATAGGAAAAGTTGACTGGTTGCCATATAAGAAAAATACAGCCTCCAATTTGTATATACTCCTGAGACTCAACCCTACCAGCAGACCAGTACATTCTAGACAGAAACCCAAAGACCATGTCTGTCATCAGCCACAGCCTCCAAGGGAAAGGACAAAAATCATGATGTTTACAGCTTTGGGACCCAGAGTGTTTGTCTGGGTGGAGGGAAGTTGTTGCCACTTTTATATTTTATGACATTAATGGTTGCCTCATTCTCTTTTTTTAATGCCTGGAGTAAAGAAACTTTTATTTGGTTGAAACATGCAGCAGGCAAGGAAGAATCAAACTGTCAAGCCCAAGGTCATGGCCCTAACACTTCCTTCCAGATAAGAATTCTATCCCAACCACCCAACACTGTACTTGGACCACAGTAAAACTTCAAATAATGTTTGTGAAATATTGTGTTATTTCACAATGAGTGAAGACTCATTTGAGACACTCAAAGCTGAGATAGACTTCTGAGTTGCCCCCTTTCCTGTAATACTGAGAGATTGTTGCCTTCTCTGAGAGGTGAGTATGCAACATAGGAAGCCTGAGTGATTTCCTCAAACAGGATCCCAGATCTAAGAGGCTGATTCCTTTATAACCACAGAAACCAGGTTTGTTGTAGTCCCACTTTTCAAATGCATCGATTCAAGCTGTAAGTTGAAAAGACTTGCCTCCATCTAGGTTTGGAGGCCAGGAGTTTCTTGAAGCAGCAAGAATTCTGAAAAGCCTTAACGTGTCAGATACATTTTACCATCGAAATTTCTAACTTGAATTCCCTTTCCTGAAACTAAAACTATCAGGAAGGGGGGAGTGCCTGAAGGTGACAGGGGTGCAGCCCTCTCGATTCCTCCTCTACCACCACCAGGAAGCTGAATAAACCAAACCTATTCCATGCCAAGCATGTACCTGCTCAGAGTTCAATCCCAACCACCCAGCTGTAACTCTCAGGAGATGATGAGTTCCTTGAGGACAACCACCTCATTTTATTCATCTCCATAACTCTACAGCCCAGCGCAGGAACTGGCACGGACTCAGTGCTCCATAAATATATTCTGGATATTACTAAATTCACTTTCTGTCTGAGCTCACGCTTCAGTGAGACCTTTAATAAACCTCTTGTCACTTCCATGTTTTTTGAGAGTAGCTCTGAATCTCACCTTTGTTCTTTGTTGTTCATTTCTTTTACTTTATAGAGCCCAGAACATCACCACATGGCAACACTGACAACCCGGAGAGAGAACTATGACAAGCACTAAGCAGCAATCCCACAGCAATCCCTTGCTGTGACCCCAGCCCTGGGCCCTGCACCCACTCTCACTCACAAAAAGGCAGGCTTTGAGCTGAAACAGACACCTGCAGAGTAGTGCTTCCCTTGATGAATCAATTCTCATATATATTATTTAAAATTCAATAGCAAAGAACCTTCCTGACTTTCTTCCAACCATGCATCATCATCATCACCACCACCATCATGTATTAAATGTTTACTACATGCCACACACTGTAGAGCCACACTGGTGCTGGTGGACCACCCTCCCCCGCTCGGCCCACATTTATGTATGGATAACTCTCTCAGCTCCAAGTTTTACTCAAATGTCACCTTTGAAGGACATCAGCAATGATCAGAAAATCACACCTACCCTTTCCCTCACTGTCACTCCTGGTCTCACTTCCCCTTACTCTATTTGTTTTTCTCCACAGCATTTACCACCTTTTAAGATGCCACATTTCAGTGATTTATTATGTTTGTAGTCCATCCATTCCTTATCCGTTACTTCCCTTTCCACAGGGGCAGAAATTGTCTCTTTTACTCATTTGTGTATCCCAAGTACCTAGAAAATGTCCTAGCTCACAATAGCTACTTAATAAATACAGGCTAAATGAATGAATGTATACAAGTGTTTGCATAATGCTTAACATATATTGCTAAAAAGTGCCCCTTTTCTTCAAGAAGTTCACAGCATAAAAACAATTTTAAAAAATTAAAATATTTTAAAAATCCTCCATCTGAAGACATTTTCAGAAAAACACGGTTGGTTTTTTTTGTGGGTTTTTTTTGTTTTTTTGTTTTCGGTTGCAGTTTCTCTCCCTAACAAAGCTCTTTTCAGTTTGACTGGCATTTACATTTTTCTCACACACAATATGTACCTTTCCTGCATGACAGATTTTCTAGAGATTGACTCTGCTCGGGCTGGGCTTTTTGCCCGTGTTTCCATATTCTGGGCAGTGAGTAGGTAAGAGAAGCTAGTCTCTCTGCGATCTAGTTCTCCAGAGAACAGCATTGGCCATCCCATAAATTCATCCTTAGACATTTACATTTCTTGTGCTGGGGTTAGGAAGAGGACAAGAGGGGTACATAAAAAAGTAGGACATAGCCAGTGGTTTCAAGGAGTGCCCTATCCATGATGTTTTCAAATGTAGTTTAATAGGACTATGCTCAAATCCCGGCTCTACTGTTCACTAGCCTCATGTGACCTTATGCAATTCACTTAACCTTCTTGAGCTTTGAATTTCTTGCCTGGTAAAAAAGCAGATGATAATCACATTACCTCATGGATAGTTGTAAGGGGAAAATGATGTTTAGAAAAACAAGAGATTATGATGCTCAAAGGAGGTACTAATCAACCCTATATTCAGTATCATCTGATAAAACAGAGGTATATGAAATGAGAATAAATATCAAGGGTTAAATGAACAAGAGTGGCATTGGAGTCAGAGAATTAATGATGGCTGTGGTAGAAAGATCATTTATTCATTCTTCTATTTGTTTGCTAAACATATAGTGAAAGAATCTACCACTTCACCTTAAGGAATTCTAAATCTGGTGGAAGGGACAGGGTAAAAACACAGTGTAATTGAAATATGTGATGGGAGCATTATTAAGAAATGTCACTCTGCTGACAATGTGAAATACATATATAGGACACATATTACACTGTGAAATAAATATATCTATATTACAATGTAAATTGTAATAAATGTAAAACATATATACATATACACACACACACATATATATATGTGTATATATATATAGAGAGAGAGAGAGAGAGAGAGAGAACAATGTGAAATTCACATATGCATGCCAGTGGGTCAACACAAGAAGACCTGTTTGGACTTTTTATACAGAATTCCAGGTGAGCTATCATGCAAGTTTGAAGAAAGGATACCAATAGGGGGATGAAAAGGAGAGGATCAAAGTAAGAGCTACTTAACAGGTTGCTTCTACCTGGACATGGTCAATTCTCAGTCTACATCTTATTTAACCTATCAATATCATTATATAGAATTGATCACTCTTTCTTTGAAAAACTTTCTTCCCTTGGGTTCCAAGATATCAGTCTCTCATGTTTTTCTTCCTGCTTCTCTGGTGAGCTTCCCAGCAGCCTGAAGTGATTTGTTTTCTTCTTCCTGGCCACCTAACCTTTGGTTTCCCAGGACTAAGTATTAGGACTTCATCTCTTTTCTAGCTACTCTTATCCCCTTTGTATTCCTATCAGTCTCGTGACATTACATTTTGCCAACTGTTGCTAAATCTTAAATTCTTCTCTAGATCAGATCTCCCCTTGAACTCCATTTCTGTATGTCCCATTTCTTTCCACACATATCCGCTTGGATATCTAACAAATATCTGTAACCTAACATGCCCCAAAACAAGCTCCTCATCTTCTACCTTACACCTTCTCTACCCATGGTTTTCCCCCATCTCAGTTAATCACAATTCTGTTCCTTGAATTGCTCAAAACAAACCTTAGAATTATCCTTGACTCTGTTCTCTCATCTCCATATCCAAAACTATCAGAAAATACTATCAGTTCTACTTTTAAACTATCCCAGAAAACTAATTCTAGTCAATTCCCTGGATATTATCCAAGTCTGGGCCACCATCATCCCTCACCTAGATTTTTACAACAATTTCCTCCATGGTCTCCCTGTTTCCACTACTGACAACCTTCAGTCTAGTCTCAATATAGTAGTCAAAGGAATCCTTTCAAGACATGACTTAGACAATGTCATTCTTTAGCTCAAAAGATCCACAGGCTCCCTCGCTCATTCAGAGTCAGGATCAAAGAACTTACAATAGCTACAAGCCCTTGAACAATAGTCTCTAGGACTTCCTTGTCCACATCTGCTACCCCTCACCACTTCAGCCTCACTGATTTCCCTGCTGTTCCTGGAATACTCCAGATACACTCCCACCTGAAGGATTTTGCTCCCACTCTTCCCTATGCCAGAATCTTCCCTTAAAGAGCCTCATGGCTCCCTCCCCTGCCTCCTTCAAATCTTTGCTCAAATGTCATCTCTTTAATGAGAAGTATCGGCATCATACTATTTAAAATTAACTTTCCCACACCTCTACTCCTTACCCCTTTTCCTGCCTTACTTTTCTCCATAGCACATATCATCTATAAACATTTACGTAATGCGTAATGTAAACATTACACAGGGGACAGGAGTCTCCAGGGAGGCCCTGACGTCCAAAAATGTCTCAAAATCCCACAGATGGAATTTTTTAAAGTGATAGTATAAACCTAACAGGAAGGAGACTTCACCTGCATGAGATTCCAAGACATTTTAACGAGCGCTTTGGACAAAACCATGTACGAAAAAGTACATCACAATTAAAAAAAAAAAAAAATCGGCTCCCCAAGGTGAACTGGCCTGGAGAGAAATCCCTTTCCAAAAATTGAAAAGCAGAAGTAAGAGATGGGTCTAAATTTACACGTGTTAGGATGAAGTGTTGCTTCAGAAAAATTCCCTGCATTTCCGGTCGGTGTTCCCTCCTGCCGGTGAGGGTCCCTGGGCTTCTGGAGGCCGCGCTGCTGGGGGCATGGTCGGCCTCCCCTTCAAAGAAGGTAAACTACAAGAGATCAGGAATTGTGTCTGTTTTGTTCAGCGGACATCTCCAATGCCTAGAAGAGTGTTTGATACATTAAAAAATTCAGTAAATTGTTTCTGAGGGAATAACTGAATTTGTAATTAATTGAATATGAAAAGTGAAGGTTTGCAGATAAAGAGGACAAATACAGCAGTGCTTTTATTGAACTGAGAAAGTGAAATCAACTTCAGTCTGGAAGATAATAAGCTTGGAGCCTTTTTTATTTGAGGATTCTTTAAGCTAGCCAAATAAAGATGTCTAGGTTGGCAGTCAGAAGTAGAAGCCAGGAAAGAGCGGTTGGAGAGACATAACCAGCCCAGTGATGTAGAAAAATGCAAGTGTCCACAGTTAGAATGAGAAGGAGGTGGAAGCCTTGTAGGGGAGAAGACAGTGGGAAACATCACAGCCATCTTCCCCATCACTCCACCATGGTGTCTAATACAGGGTGACATTCACAGTTCAGATATATTCACTGTCCATGATGGAATTACAGGCACTGTTTGCCCTCTAGCCTTAAACAAAAAACAAAAATAAAAACACAAAATTTGTAAAACAACAGTTTTAGACATCAAACAGATTGAACAGGACATGGATCCCTGAGAAAGGAGAAACCAAGTAGGTAAATCCTATAACTTACTGCCTAGGGATGATAAGCTTCCTGCCTAGAGAGCACTTCCAAACTCTAGCATAGGAAAGATATACCCAAACTGAGTTCAGCAGTCTCCCTGAGTTGAGAAGACAGAGTTCAGAATTCAGAGAAGTCACGGGGAAGAATTTGCAAGGCAGGGAACAGAGAGGATAGAGCTACAGAAGACCTCTGGAGATCTGCAAAAGGAACCCCCCAATACTCTAGCAAAGTTAGATATCATCACACGCATTTGAGGAAAATACTCAATGCCAAGGGGAAAAAATCATATCAGGCAGAACAATCTAGGGAGGTCACACATGACTAGGCATATTTCCTGGTCCCACCAGCCAAGGGGGAGAAACACTCCTATATATGATGGATGTATCGAGCAGAGCCCCCAGAGGAGTATTGCCTCAGTAAAGAGAAAAATTGCTAAATTGAGGGGAAGGGAGAAAAAAATACATCTGTAGGGCCGTCCAGACCTGTGTGTCCTCAAGAACAGAGAATGTCAAGTAGTGTTCACAATGACACTGTTGAAAAAATTTTAAAATCAAGAAGTTTACATTTTGAGAATTCCATGGTTCTGGCTATTAAAACATAATCATTGATTTCAGTGAGAATAAATTCAGTAGGCAGTGGTTTGTGGGGAGGAAATACAGAGGACGCTGAATCCATAGGACAGTACACAATCATGAGAGTCTGATAATAAACTGGTTTATAATTCCAGATTGAATTAAGAAAGGCCAAGCAAGAATACACTCTGGGGAAGAACAAAGAAGGTAAAAATGTGATAAATTCTACATAGTTCATAGGAGAAAGTCACAAATTGATTTTTATTTCAAGCCTGCAAAACTAACCACAGGTATAATTAAAAATTGGACTGACATTTTTCCAATCATTACAGGATAAAAGCCAACAAAATACAGAAATCAGGGTGCCTGGGTGGCTCGGTCGGTTGAGTGTCCCAACTCTTGATCTCAGCTCAGGTCTTGATCTCAGGATCATGTGTTCAAGCCCGGCATTGGGCTCCACACTAATCGTGGACCCCACTTGGAAAAAAAAAGGAAAAAAAAAATACAGAAATCAAAGGAAACTTTAAGAAAGCATCTAAAGCATAGAACTAGGTAGCAGCTAAACCTGTTATGACAATAAATGCCATGCAATGAGCCTTCCTAATTTTATTAAAGGAAAATCATACTTTTTTTCCCAAAAGAAAGAAAACTGCAGCAGGGTTGTGATTTTATCTTTAAAAAGTGATTGCCCAAAAGGAAAGTGGAATTGTCTTTTTGTAGATCTTTCTAAATAGATCCTGTAAATGGTTCTGTTTTGCTCCTTTTTACCTAAAGGCAGAGCAATTGATTAAATGACTTTCCAAAGTTCCTTTCATCTGTGATTGCAAAAAAACAGATAGAACATAAGCAATTAAAATCAAATATACTAACTCTTCTGGGGTAAAGTTATATTTCTAACAGAAATAAATATGAGGAAGAATCTCCATTGAAAGACTCATTATATTGGAGTAAGTATCTATCACATGTAAAGACAAGAAGACCTCCATCAGAGATAAACACAAAATGAATTATGATAGCAAAAAAAAAAATTAGCTACAATAAAAAATACTGCAGCATCACATGCAAACTGCACATTTTAGAGCAAATTCATTGAGGAAAATAACTCCAAAACATATTATCTACTGCCAATCCTTTAATAGAGAATTAATAAGCTTGCTGTGGTGTAGTTACATACTCATTAGTGAATAAATTTAAAATTGAGTTATTGCATCTTCACCAAGGTTAGAGCAATGGTATGAGAATTTTCATGTTAAAGACCCGTCTCATCTCAGAATGTGCAGCAATAGAAAAGAAAGAGACATCAAAATTTGTCATCAGGGGGCATATGAATACAGGATGAGTCGAGATACTATCTGCCTTGAGGGTGAGATTTTGGTCCTAAAGCCCAGTGGAACCACTAGCATCTAAGAATCATAGATTTGTTCCAGACAAAAGGAATTATTGAAATGCCATCTTAAGTAAGCTAATGATCCCCCTCCCCCCTCCCCCTCGGAAATACACTTCCAAATAATTGTGTAACATTTAACAGAAAGCATTTTGGCCTGGCCTAAATATATGAAACCAAGCATTGTTACAATTCCCATTTTACTTATGGAGAAACTGAGCTTCCCAGAAACTGGAGCATTGTTTTTGTGCGTGAGTCCCTATCTTCCAACTCCAAGTGGAGAGAACTTGCCAGTGTCATTAAAAGCAATCCACATTAATAAAATATTTCATTTTGTACCCTACACATCAAGATGATTTGTGTGCGGTTGCTATTGATCCAGAGCAGACGAGGCAGGTTAAATGTAATAGATGTCAGAGGAATAAGTTAGAAGAACCTGTATGAGGAGCAGTGTAAGTGAGAGCATGTGTCCAGGAATTTGTTCTCAGATCAATAGGGGAGCAGAGGTTTATGTGCGGGACAATCAGAAAACTAAAGGTCTGATCTGAAGGTGGACAGGAGGCTAAATATCTGTCTTGAGTGAAGACAGGACACTACCCGGCGTCCAGGAGAGCTGACCCAAGGAGAACAGGGTTTTCCCATTTTTAAGCTAAGAACATCTTGCTACCCATTAGATGAGGAGGCTGAGGGACAGTGAAGTTTAGTGATGTATCTCTGGTTAAACAGAAAAGGGGCCCCACAGGAAAGAGGACCCAATCCTTCTGGGTCTTTATCCAAAAAGCCTAAAACTGAACAAAATAAAAAAGCAAAGTGTATAGAAGACTTCTAAATCAGACCATTCTTCCCTCTGAATGGGGCCCCAGTGAAAAAGGGAAGCAGAAAAAAGGTAAGAATTTTACTTTATAACTTGGTAATTTAAAGTCTTAAAAATGTGGCGATTTAGAGATTTTGTTGGTTTTGTGCTTGGTTATTTCCAATGGCTTGAACGTAATTGCCCAGAGATTTGCTCTCTTTGCTCTCCTGTGTGGGGAGAGAGAAAGCGAAGGAAGGACGACATGGAAGGAATGGACCCCAAAGGTGAGATTGGCCTGGAGGGGGACACTGCTTGCTCAGCTGAATGACAAAGGCCAGCATGTGAACTGATTACCTTTCCCTGTGGTTTCTGGAGAAAAAAAAAAAAAGTTAAGCAGAAAATACTATTGCTCAAGTGGGTATAATTACAACAGAGAGGAAAGGAGCCAGACTGAGGAAAGAAAATTAAGCCAAAGAGAATGCAGACATCACCAAGGGAAATGGCAAAGCATGGAAGACTGAGATTGGGAATCTATCTTCTGAGGGAAATTAGAGGAACCCTACTGCTTGCATAATTAAACACAGATATCGTACTGTAGGGAGCATACCTGAGGTGATGGAGGAAGAAAGGAAAGGCCCGTCTGGGGATCCTGAGCTTTCTCGTGGAAAATCCTAAACAAGGTAAAAGCCCTGCCTAAGCACAGGTTTATTATAAATTTAAAAATAATCCAGCTCCACCACTGATGTTTCTCTAAAATGCAGTTCAAAGTCTCCTTCCCATTCCCTCCAACGGTGCCCGCTTGATGTAAGCCTCATTCTTCTGGCATTTTGTTGTGGCTATTGGAGGTTTAACAGATGTCTCCCACTATGTCAACATTTCATGTGTGTTTCGACTCTTCTCAATGATTATTACACATGCAGTAATAACAAATCACTGGACACAGCCTAAAGAAAAGAGTGATTTGCCTGGCCAATGGTGATGATCAGAACAGGCACTGGAGTCAGAATTGAGTCAGACTCTCTCATGATGCATGATCTTGATCAAGTTAATTAGCCTTTCCGAGGTGTTTCATTTTATCATCTGTAAAATGGGTATAAAAATAGCTCTCCCTTAAGATTGTGAGATGATAAAATTTTTAAAAATTAATGCAGTGCCTGGAGAAAATATGCCACAGAGTCTCTTAATAAATGTTATCGATAATAATGCCAATGATGAAAATTGAAGACACAGCTCCAGATATAACAGTTAGAAAGAGACCAGAGAGAAGATACAAAACATGCATTTTTACCTCCTCCTTCCAGGTGTTGGGAGTATGAAAAGGCGGTGTAAAGGGATCCTCATTTAAAATGGAGTCAGGAAAGAAGTTGCTGTGGCCGATGTCAAAGAGGTTACTGCCTATGTTGTCCTCTAGGATTTTGATGGATTCCTATCTCACATTGAGGTCTTTCATTCATTTTGAGTTTATCTTTGTGTATGGTGTTAGAGAATGGTCGAGTTTCATTCTTCTGCATGTGGCTGTCCAATTTTCCCAGCACCATTTATTGAAGAGACTCTTTTTTCCATTGAGTATTTTTTCCTGCTTTGTTGAAGATTATTTGACCATAGAGTTGAGGGTCCATATCTGGGCTCTCTATTCTGTTCCATTGGTCTATATGTCTGTTTTTGTGCCAGTACCATGCTGTCTTAGTGATCACAGCTTTGTAATATAGCTTGAAATCGGGCAATGTGATGCCCCCAGCTTTGTTTTTCTTTTTCAACATTTCCTTGGCGATTTGGGGTCTTTTCTGATTCCATACAAATTTTAGGATTGTTTGTTCCAGCACTTTGAAAAATGTCATCGGAATTTTGACCAGGATGGCATTGAAGTTATAGATTGCTCTGAGTAGCACAGACATTTTAACAATGTTTATTCTTTTGATCCATGCACATGGAATATTTTTCCATCTTTTTGTGTCTTCTTCAATTTCTTTCATGAGTGTTCCATAGTTCCTAGAGTATAGATCCTTTACCTCTTTGGTTAAGGTTTATTCCGAGGTATCTTATGAGTTTTGGTGCTATTGTAAATGGAATCGTTTCTCTAATTTCTCTTTCTACAGTTGCATTGTTAGTGTATAAGAAAGCAACTGATTTCTATGCATTTTGTATCCTGCCACATTGCTGAATTGCTGTATGAGTTCTAGTAATTTGGGGGTGAGCCGAGATGTGCTTCAACAGATGAATGGATAAAGATGTGGTCCATATATACAATGGAATATTACTCAGCCATCAGAAAGGATGAATACCCAACTTTTACATCAACTTGGATGGGATTGGAGGAGATTATGCTAAGTGAAATAAGTCAAGCAGAGAAAGTCAATTATCATATGGTTTCACTTATTTGTGGAACATAAGGAATAGCATGGAGGACATTAGGAGAAGAAGGGAAATATGAAGGGGGGGAAATCGGAGGGAGAGATGAACCATGAGAGACTATGGACTCTGAGAAGCAAACAGGGTTTTAGAAAGGAGGGGGGTGGGGGAATGGGTTAGCCCAGTGACGGGTATTAAGGAGGGCACGTACTGCATGGAGCACTGGGGGTTATATGAAAACAATGAATCGTGGATCACCGCATCAAAAACTAATGATGTATTGTATGGTGACTAACATAACATAATAAAGTTTTTTAAAAATGGAGTCAAGAAGCCCTGAAGGGGGAGCTCTCACACAGGAGCTATGGGTTGCAGTCTACAAAACCAGCCAGAAGATAATTCTTATCTTGACAGGGTTTCCAAGTTCCCACACAGGAACTTCATCTCCCGCCCTTATGACAAAGAAGGAAGGTTGCTCCCTGCCTTAGCAACAAGGCACTAACCACGGCCTGCAGCCAATGAGAGGCCTGCACAAGCTCCAACTCCTGTTCCTCTCCCCTGAACTTTTGTTCCAAACAACGCTCCCAATTTCCTCCTAAAACCTATTAAAAGCTGACCTTCCCTTTGTCTCTTTGGACTTGCCTGTGGTTTGCCGAAGTTTGCTTGTCTTGAATTCCAATTCCTCTGCTCTTCCTGAATAAACTCATGTTGCTACTGAAATAACCAGCTATTTTATTTTTAAGGTTTATAGAAGGTGCTCGGTGGCTGTTGACTTAGGTCATTTAAGCATATGGTCATATAGAGTACTTATGGAAGAGTGATGACATTCAAGCATTTTCTCTCCAGGGTCATTTAAAGAAAGAATGAAGAGATTAGGAAATGCACCTTTCTGGGTTGTCTATGTATAGGATAAAGAGATGTGATGTCTTTCTTTTCCCAATAAAAATCCTGGCCAAAGTCCATAACATAAGTAAACATAAGGAATTTGCTCATACTCTGTTGCTGAGATAATCTTGGCTCTTTGTGATGGAAAGAGAAGTTTAAAGTCAGAAAATGGGGATTTGGGTCCGAAGACCAATACTTCCTCCTCGGTTTAGTGAGAGCTTCTCTGTGAGCCTTCATCATCCTCACTGCAAAACAAAAATAATGATCTTTTCCCAGACTACCTCACAGGGTGGTTATAAGAATTAATTAATAATGTTTGTGGAGGTGCTTTGTAACATCATGTCAAACATTACCTCACCACATTATTATCTCACAGGAAAGTAAAGTTCATTCTTTATAAAGAAAACAGAAAATAAGCTCCAATATGGTGGGCTCTCCATGGGATCAGCAGTCTGGTATTCAAACACTCATGGGTGACCCATCACCAGTTCCCTTCTATTGTGAAGTTTGCAAGCCACACCCCATTCAAATGCATACTACAGGGGAAAAAAAAAATTGTACTTGCATAAAAAACTGTATTGTCTAGAAAACACCACTCCAGGTTATCTGATCCTACTCTTTCCTTGTCTTTAGGCTACTTTGCAACTGTGTAAATTTTAACTGATAGCAATGCAAGATTATTCTTACCTATAAACATGCAAGTTCTGTCTTGGCCTGTAGAGATTCAATTATCTTTCCACCCACTCTCATGAGAAATTAGTTTTGCCACCATTTATATATTTCAATCCTGATCTCTAAATATGCCCCTTTTTTTTTTGCATTTTCTTTTGAATCACATTTGCTTGTCCATCACATTTACCTGATTCCTTCATGAGTTAAAAATCGTTAACACATGTTCATTTTTGTATCTGTGGGAGAATAATGAATTTACTGTTTTTTGGAAATTATCCTGGGACCGTTTGTTCATTCATCATTTATCCCACAAAGGTTTGCTGAGTGACTACTCTGGGTCATCAAAGCCCTCAGCACACTGTGCCTCTACTGTGAATCCAGTTTCCTGTCCCACCCCGGCTTCACCCAGCACACAACAAATATTCAATAAATGGGTATTGAATTAACTTTAAAATGTCTTTCCCTAAAGGTGGTAATTTGTAGTCTAGTACTTTCTGCTCTTGCAAAGGCCTTCAAATAGAGCCTAGACAGTGCTGGGGATGTTGAAGACATTTGATAAATGTTTGATGAATGAACTTACAGTCAGCTTTTGAGGGACTCACAGTCTACTGATTTTGCTGCTCAGATGAAAGTCGTGCATCCAGGCTTGCACAGTTCCCTACACTTAGGAGACATGCAATCAATACCCACTGACTGACTTCCAAGGCATGGCAGATGTAAAAACACAATATAAATATTACATTCTTCTCAATGAAGTTACCTCGCTGGATAAGCAAACCATCATTGGAACAGTGATCTTTAGTAGCTTTTCTTAGATGGTTAGATTCCCAAAGCAAAAAGTCATTCTCCTAGTTAACTTTTTCATTAGTC
Source organism: Mirounga leonina (assembly GCF_011800145.1). Taxonomy (NCBI): domain Eukaryota; kingdom Metazoa; phylum Chordata; class Mammalia; order Carnivora; family Phocidae; genus Mirounga; species Mirounga leonina. The sequence continues at coordinate 43,601,447 of NW_023270387.1, forward strand.
CAGTAAGTTAAATTTTTATCATTATTTTTCAGGAGTTGATGTCATCTCTGCTCCACTGCTAATATATTTGTTCAATTACCATCAACCACAAACCTTGGGCTCATTTTTGTCAAGCAGATTCTAACATAATCTCTGTCTCTCAGATACTGACAAGAACATCAACATGACCATTGGATTTCTTTCATAAAATGGAAAAGAATAGTTATGTTATAAATTTTCTAAGCCCTGTGCACTGTGAGAAAAATCTATGCCTAGCAAAGATAATTTAGTATATAGAATTAGATATAAATCTTACAAAAAAAAAAAAATTAGAAGCAACATCATGCTTAGAATGAAGTGCAAATCATTTTCTCCAGAAGGGAGCATAAACCTTGAAGAGATTTATTAATAATGCCTACATCTGTCCTGAAACCTTCTCAACACCAGTGGGAAAGAATGATCCTCACCGACCATGCTATAAATATAGCTGGCGGGAGAGGGAGTTTTACGGCTTCAGAATGACTGTGTGGTTGTTCCCAACACCAGAGGGAATTAAATTAGCTGCTCTGAGAGTCTCAGAAGGTTGAAATGTGCTATTGTGCTGATATTATGTGTCACAACTTATGTAGTCAGTACTGCATTTTCAGCTATAATAAGTGAAAAAAATGGCCAAATGGGCTATTTTAATTAGCCAATTTGAAGATGGCCATGACAACTGGCATGGGATATACAAACTCAAAATCAGATCACGCCTTTCAGAGGTCTCAGCACTGTGGGAGTAATGAGTCTTGAACATAAGTAACTAGGTAAGCAACCCCATGTGGGAAATGCGCATTAAAATAACAGAAGGAGAAATAAAAAGATATGGCAAGAAGGAAAGAGATTACATTCAGCTGGGCTTTAGAAGGCTTTCTGTGGGAGGGGAATTGAAGCTAGGCCATGAAGGATGAGTGTACCAGGGTTATGTGGAGATGAAATGCTGAGTGTGCCGAGAGTAAGGCACAGCATTGGTACACACCTGGAAGAGAGATGAAAGGACAAGTAGGCGGAAGAGAAATAAGCTCTCTTTGTGAATGTCCTCCATGCAGACACCTACCTTACTTTGATGGCTTTTTCCTTGGTAAGACTATTTTTTTGGTGATAATCACTATAAAATCACCATGTGTGGACACTACATGGGGAACATGAACACAAGACCTCAGACATGGGGGGGGACGGAGCAAGATGGCAGAGGAGTAGGAGAACTAGATTTCATCTCCTCTCAGGAATTCAGCTGGATAGGGATCAAACCATTCTAAACACCTACAAACTCAACAGGAGATTGAAGAAAAGAATAGCAACAACTCTCTGAACAGAAAAGCGACCACTTTCTGGAAGGTAGGACGTGAGGAGAAGTGAATCCGAGGTGATATTCGGGAGGATAGACAGCGGGGGAGGGGCCTCCATCAGCCACTTCTGGCAAGTGATAGAGCCGCGGAGCACAAAATCGGAACTTTTAAAAGTCTGCTCCGCTGAGGGACGTCACTCCGGTGGCTAAGCTGGGGGTGGAACCCTCGTGGTCTCAGGACCCTTGGGGTCACAGAAAGACCGGGGGTGCCTGAGTGCGGCAGAGCTCCGAGGTATCGGAGCAGGGAAGCCAGCTGCAGAGGTGGAGCCCAGGCATGGGCTCTCAGCTCGGGGTTGCCATAAACTGTGATCCGCAGCACAGTCGGGCCACTGCTCCTCCAGCAGGGACCCAACAAGCAGCAGATTCGGGGAGACTCAACTTCCTCCTCTGGGAGCAGTGGCACAGGAGCGCACCGCAGGGATCTGCTGGGTTTGGAGACTCCACCTGGGGTCAGGTGCCGGAGATAGAAACATGTGGTCACAGGCCAGGTGAGCACGGAGTGCAGCCAGAAACCAGGGAGATGGGAGTGACTGACTGCTTTTCTCTGGGGGCTTACTGAGGAGCAGAGCCCCAAGTTCTCAGCTCCTCCGCGGCGGAGATTGGGAGGCCACCATTTTCACTCTCCGCCTCCAAAGCTGTACGGAAAGCTCGCAGGGAACAAAAGCTCTGGAGACCAAATGCGAGCAGATTACTTAGCCCGGACCGGGCAAGGGCAGGGCAATTCCGCCTCCAGCAAAGACATTTGAAAACCACGGCAACAGGCCCCTCCCCAGAAGATCAGTGAGAACAGCCAGCCAAGACCAAGTTTACCGATCAATGAGAACGGCAGAACTCCAGTGCTAGGGGACTACTACATAAAGAATTCATGGCTTTTTTTACCATGATTCTTTAGTCTTTCAAAGTTAATTTTTTTTTACTTTTTTTTTTAATTTTTCTTTTTCCCTTTTTCAACCAACATCTTATCAATCCCTTTTTTAAAAAACATTATTTTTCATTTTTAGAGTCATATTCTATCCCTTCATAGTAGTTGCCCGTATTTTTGGCATATATATATAAGTTGTTCTCTCTTTAAAAATTTGAGATAGTTTCTTCTAACATATCAAAATATACCCTAAATCTCTAGTACATGGCTTTTTTTCTACTCCCCTGCCTGATCACATTCTCTCCCTTTATTTTTTTATTTTTTTAAATCCTCTTCTTTCTTTTTCCAACCAACTTTTTATCAATTCCTTTTATAAAATGTTTTATAATTGCCATCTTTACAGTCATATTCCATCCCTTCATCATATCAACCCTTATTTTTGCATATATATATAAGTTTTTCTTTCTTTAAAATTTTGGGAGGCACTTTCTTCTAACAGACCAAAATACACCCAAAATCTAGTGTGTGGCACTGATCTATATACCACCCTGATCATATTTGATCACATTCTGGTTTGTTGTTGTTGTTGTTTTGTTTTGTTCCGTTTTTGTTTTTATCTTTATCTTTTTCTTTTTATTTATTTTCTTTTTCTTTTTTCTCTTTCCCTTTCTTTTTCCACTGCTCCAGGTCTTTTCTGATTTCTTTAGAGTATATTTTCTGGGGATGTTGTTACTCTGCTAGCATTTTGTTCTCTCATTAATCTGTTCTCCTCTGCACAAAATGACAAGACAGAAAAAATCACCTCCACAAAAAGAACAAGAGGTAGTACCGACTGCCAGGGACCTACTCAATACGGACATTAGTACGATGTCAGATCTAGAGTTCAAAATCATCACTTTAAAGATACTAGCTGCGCTTGAGAAAAGCATGGAAGTTATTAGAGAAACCATTTCTGGAGAAGTAAAAGAACTAAAATCTAACCAAGTAGAAAGCAAAAAGGCTATTAATGAGGTGCAATCAAATATGGGGGTGCTAACTGGTAGGATAAATGAGACAGAAGAGAGTATCAGTGACATAGAAGAACAAATGATGGAAATTAAAGAAGCTGAGAAAAAGAGACATAAACAACTACTGGATCACGAGGGCAGAATTCGAGAGATAAGCGATACCATAAGATGAAACAATATTAGAATAATTGGGATCCCAGAAGAAGAAGAAAGAGAGAGAGGGGCAGAAGGTATATTGGAGCAAATTATAGCAGAGAACTTCCCTAATTTGGGGAAGGAAACAGGCATCAAAATCCAGGAGGCACAGAGAAACCCCCTCAAAATCAATAAAAATAGGTCAACACCCCGACATCTAATAGTAAAACTTATGAGTCTCAAAGACAAAGAGAAAATCCTGAAAGCAGCTCGGGAGAAGAGATATGTAACCTACAAGGGTAGAAACATTAGATTGCCAACAGACCTATCTACAGAGACCTGGCAGGCCAGAAAGGACTGGCAGGATATATTCAGAGCACTAAATGAGAAAAATATGCAGCCAAGAATACTATATCCAGCTAGGCTGTCATTGAAAATTGAAGGAGAGATAAAAAGCTTCCAGGACAAACAAAAACTAAAGGAAATTGCAAAAACAAACCCAGCCCTACAAGAAATCTTGAAAGGGGTCCTCTAAGCAAAGAGAGACCCTAAAAGCAACATAGACCAGAAAGGAACACAGACAATATACAGTAACAGTCACCTTACAGCCAATACAATGGCACTAAATTCCTATCTTTCAATAGTTACCCTGAATGTAAATGGGCTAAATGCCCAAATCAAAAGACACAGGCTATCAGATTGGATTAAAAAACAAGACCCATCAATATGCTGTCTGCAAGAGACTCATTTGAGACCCAAAGACACCCCCAGATTGCAAGTGAGGGGGTGGAAAACCATTTACCATGCTAATGGACACCAAAAGAAAGCTGGGGAGGCAATCCTTTTATCAGACAAATTAGATTTTAAACCAAAGACTGTAATAAGAGATGAGGAAGGACACTATATCCTACTTAAAGGGTCTATCCAACAAGAAGATCTAACGATTGTAAATATCTATGCCCCTAAAATGGGAGCACCAATTATATAAGGCAATTAATAACAAAAGCAAAGAAACACATCGACAACAATACAATAATAGTGGGGGACTTTAACACCCCCTTCACTGAAATGGACAGATCGTCTAAGCAAAAGATCAACAAGGAAATAAAGACTTTGAATGACACACTGGACCAAATGGACTTCACAGACATATTCAGAACATTCCATCCCAAAGCAACAGAATACAGATTCTTCTCTAGTCCTCCTGGAACATTCTCCAGAATCGATCACATCCTAGGTCATAAATCAGGTCTCATCCAGTACCAAAAGATTGGGATCATTCCCTGCCTATTTTCAGACCACAATGCTTTGAAACTAGAACTCAATCACAAGGGGAAAGTTGGAAAGAACTCAAATACATGGAGGCTAAAGAGCATCCTACTGAAGAATGAATGGGTCAACCAGGAAATTGAAGAATTAAAAAAATTCATCGAAACCAATGAAAATGAAAGCACAACTATTCAAAATCTTTGGGATGCAGCAAAGGCAGTCCTAAGAGGAAAGTATATAGCAACACAAGCCTTTCTCAAGAAACAAGAAAGGTCTCAAGTACACAACCTAACCCTACACCTAAAGGAGCTGGAGAAAGAACAGCAAATAAAGACTAAAGCCAGCAGGAGAAGAGAAATCATAAAGATCAGAGGAGAAATCAATGAAATAGAAACTAAAAGAACAGTAGAACAGATCAATGAAACTAGGAGCTGGTTCTTTGAAAGAATTAACAAGATTGATAAACCCCTGGCCAGACTTATCAAAAAAAGAGAAATGACCCAAATCAACAAAATCATGAATGCAAGAGGAGAGATCACAACCAACACCAAAGAAATACAAACAATTATAAGAACATATTATGAGCAACTCTATGCCAGCAAATTAGATAACCTGGAAGAAATGGATGCATTCCTAGAGATGTATCAACTACCAAAACAGAACTAGGAAGAAATAGAAAACCTAAACAGACCTATAACCACCAAGGAAATTGAAGCAGTCATCAAAAATCTCCCAAAAAACAAAAGCCCAGGGCCAGATGGCTTCCAGGGGAATTCTACCAAACATTTAAAGAATTTATACCTATTCTTCTGAAACTGTTCCAAAAAATAGAAATGGAAGGAAAACTTCCAAACTCATTTTATGAAGCCAGCATTACCTTGATCCCAAAACCAGACAAAGACCCCATCAAAAAGGAGAATTGCAGACCAATATCCCTGATGAACATGGATGCATAAATTCCCACCAAAATACTAGCCAATAGGATCCAACAGTACATTAAAAGGATTATTCACCATGACCAAGTGGGATTTATCCCTGGACTGCCAGGTTGGTTCAACATCTGCAAATCAATCAACCTGATACAATACATTAACAAAAGAAAGAACAAGAATCATATGATCCTCTCAATAGATGCAGAAAAAGCATTTGACAAAGTACAGCATCCTTTCTTGATGAAAACTCTTCAGAGTATAGGCATAGAGGGTACATACCTCAATATCATAAAAGCCATCTATGAAAAACCTACAGTGAATATCATTCTCAATGGGGAAAAACTGAGCGCTTTCCCCCTAAGGTCAGGAACACGGCAGGGATGTCCACTATCACCACTGCTTTTCAACATACTATTGGAAGTCCTAGCCAGAGCAATCAGACAACAAAAAGAAATAAAAGGCATTCAGATCGGCAAAGAAGAAGTCAAACTCTCACTCTTTGCAGATGATATGATACTTTATGTGCAAAACCCCAAAGACTCCACCCCAAAACTGCTAGAACTCATACAGGAATACAGTAAAGTGTCAGGATATAAAATCAATGCACAGAAGTCAGTGGCATTCCTACACACCAACAACAAGACAGAAGAAAGAGAAATTAAGGAGTCGATCCCATTTACATTTGCACCCAAAACCGTAATATACCTAGGAATAAATCTAAGCAAAGAGGCAAAGGATCTGTACTCAGAAAACTATAAAATACTCATGAAAGAAATTGAGGAAGACACAAAGAAATGGAAAAACGTTCCATGCTCATGGATTGAAAGAACAAATATTGTCAAGATGTCAACGCTACCTAGAGCAATCTACACATTCAATGCAATCCCCATCAAAATACCATCCACTTTTTTCAAAGAAATGGAACAAATAATCCTCAAATTTGTATGGAACCAGAAAAGACCCCGCATAGCCAGAGGAATGTTGAAAAAGAAAAGCAAAGCTGGCGGCATCACAATTCCGGACTTCCAGCTCTATTACAAAGCTGTCATCATCAAGACAGTATGGTACTGGCACAAAAACTGGCACATAGATCAATGGAACAGAATGGAGTGCCCAGAAATGGACCCCCAACTCTATGGTCAACTAATCTTCGACAAAGTAGGAAAGAATGTCCAATGGAAAAAAGACAGTCTCTTCAACAAATGGTGTTGGGAAAATTGGATAGCCACATGCAGAAGAATGAAACTGGACCATTTCCTTACACCACACACAAAAATAGACTCCAAATGGTTGAAAGACCTCAATGTGAGACAGGAGTCCATCCAAATCCTAAAGGAGAACACAGGCAGCAACTTCTTCGACCTCAGCTGCAGCAACTTCTTCCTAGAAACATCACCAAAGGCAAGGGAAGCAAGGGCAAAAATGAACTATTGGGACTTCATCAAGATAAAAAGCTTTTGCAAAGCAAAGGAAACAGTCAACAAAACCAAAAGACAACCGACAGAATGGGAGAAGATATTTGCAAATGACATATCAGATAAAGAACTGGTATCCAAAATCTATAAAGTACTCATCAAACTCAACACCCAAAGAACAAAGAATCCAGTCAAGAAATGGGCAGAAGACATGAACAGACATTTTCCCAAAGAAGACATCCAAATGGCCAACAGACACATGAAAAAGTGCTCAATATCGCTCGGCATCAGGGAAATCCAAATCAAAACCTCACTGAGATATCACCTCACACCAGTCAGAATGGCTAAAATTAACAAGTCAGGAAACGACAGATGTTGGCGGGGATGCAGAGAAAGGGGAACCCTCCTACACTGTTGGTGGGAATGCAAGCTGGTGCAGCCACTCTGGAAAACAGTATGGAGGTTCCTCAAAAAGTTGAAAATTGAGCTACCATATGACCTAGCAATTGCACTACTGGGTATTTACCCCAAAGATACAAAAGTAGGGATCTGAAAGGGTACGTGCACTCCGATATTTATACCAAAAATGTCCACTATAGCCAAACTGTGGAAGGAGACAAGATGTCTATCGACAGATGGATGGATAAAGATGTGGTATATATATACAATGGAATATTATGCAGCCATCAAAAGGAATGAGATCTTGCCATTTGCAACGACGTGGATGGAACTGGAGGGTATTACGTTGAGCGAAATAAGTCAAACAGAGAAAGACATGTATCATATGACCTCACTGACATGAGGAATTCTTAATTGCAGGAAACAAACTGAGGGTTGCTGGAGTGGGGGGTGGGGTGGGAGGGATGGGGGGACTGGGTGATAGACACTGGGGAGGGTATGTGCTCTGGTAAGCGCTGTGAATTGTGCAAGACTGTTGAATCTCAGATCTGTACCTCTGAAACAAATAATGCAATATATGTTAAGAAAAAAAAAAAGAAGAAGATAGCAGGAGGGGAAGAATGAAGGGGGGAAATCAGAGGGGTAGATGAACCATGAGAGACGATGGACTCTGAAAAACAAACTGAGGATTCTAGAGGGGAGGGCGGTGGGAGGATGGGTTAGCCTGGTGATGGGTATTGAGGAGGCACATTCTGCATGGAGCACTGGGTGTTATGCACAAACAATGAATCATGGAACACTACATCTAAAACTAATGATGCAATGTATGGGGATAATATAAGAATAAAAAAATAAAAAATAAAAAGAACTCAGACATGGGAAGGCTTGGAACATGAACTGAAAATAGTAGAGTCTCAGTTTTCTGTAAGAGCAATGGTTTTCATGTCTTATAAATCCGTGGAAACTCTATATTAAAACCTTATGTGTGATCACAATAAGCAAAATAGAACTGCTCTGTTTGAAGCAGGGATGGGGTTCTAGAGGCTTACCCACTCAGCTTCTTCTCCCTAAGTAGGAGGCCTGGCGGGGAATGATTTCTTATTGTTCTCTGGAATAGAGTTTAGAAAAAGCACTACTTTCAAGCAAGAAATATAAACAGAGTTGCCGAAAATCTGAGGTTTGGTTCTGATGGAGAAGGGCCTGGAATTCCATGTTACATGTTTGGTTTTTAGTCTGTAAGGAATAGGGAGTCATTGAGAGTTCTTTGGTTAAGAGGAATGTAACCTGAGAGAGAGAAGAGACAAAGGGAATGTAATGATGGGAAGAATACATCACTGAGAAAAGATTCAGCAGGACTTACTAAGTGATTGATGTGAAGGGCAAGGAAAAGGGGAAAGTCCACAAAATAAGGCAGGACTTCAAGCTGGGTGACTGAAATCATTAGCGAAAGACAGTGACTACATTCCTTTTCTCATTTATTAATTACCGTTTGGGCTTGTGGCATAGTGCTAGATCCTGTGTACAATTTTTAAAAATGTACTAGTGGCCCCTGGAGGCAGCTTAAAGCAATAGAAAAAGCACAGATTTGGATGTCCAATAAGCCTGGATTTGAATTCTGGCCAAGTTACTTAACCTTCCTCTAAAATGGGATTTGAATCTCAGGGGGAGGCCAAGCTGAACAGTCACCAAGAGATGGGCTGGATTCCCTGAAGGGATCCTACTTCCTCCACCCCTAGGTGGAAGGCTTACCACTGTGGCTCTGACTTGCATGCACTGGGAGAAAGCAGCACCTGGTGGGTGCCCTGTTTTCTCCAGCTCCTCCCTCCAGAATCTCTACCATTTGTAAAGAAAGGGAAATGGTATTCTCACACTTTCGTTCTTGCTCAGGGTGGAGAACGCTACATCTTCTTCTTCTTTACAGATCTTAATTTTTAGAAAATTAATCTGTTACATGATGCCTATCCTTACAGCAACTCAAACAAAATGGTGGACATTTCCACTTCACAGAGTCCCAAGCAACACTTTTATTTCTGGAATCTGCTTCACACAGGTTTGGTATCTGGGTGGTCACCCCTGTATTATTTGAGTTAGAAAGCCAAAGAGATAAAGTCCAAACTTCCGAGTCCTTAATTATCTTGACCTACCAGAATAGCTGAAAGAAAATTTGTTCTCAAATAATACAGATAAACTATTCCTTCCTAAGCCAGTGATTATAGCCTAACAGAACCCAGGAGTTGGTCTAAGGGAAATTTTGTCCAGACACCTAACTTCAAAAATTGAGATTTGACACTAAAAGCAAAGACAAAAAAAGTAAAAATTTAAGAAAATAAAAATAATTGGAACTATATCAAACCAAAAACCTTTTGCACAGCAAAGGAAACCATCAATAAAATGAAAAGGAAACCTATCATATTGGGAGAAAATTTTGCAAATTGTATATCTGATAAAGGGTTAATATCCAAAATACATAAAGAATGCCTACAACTCAATAGCAAAAAAACACACACTCTGATTTAGAAACAGGTGGGTGATCTGAATAGACATTTTCCCACAAAAGACATACAGATGGCAAACAGGCTCATGAAAAGATGCTCAATGTCACTCACCATCAGGGAAATGCAAATCAAAACCACAGTGAGGTATCACGTCACAACCTGTTAGAATGTCTATTATCAAAAAGAAAAGAAATAAGTGCTGTTGAGGATGCACAGAAAAGGGAACGCTCATGCACTGTTAATAGGAATGTTAATTGGTGCAACTACTCTGGAAAACAGTATGGAGGTTCCTCAAAAAATTAAAAATAGAACTACCACATGATCCAGCAACTCCACTACTGGGTATTTATCCAAAGAAAACAAAAACAATAACTTGAAAAAAATATACACACCCTCATGTTCATTGCAGCTTTTTTTTAATAATAGCCAAGACATGGAAACAACCTAAGTGTCCATCAAGGGATGAAAGACTAAAGATGATGATGATGATGATGATGATGATGATGATGTGTGTGTGTGTGTGTGTGTGTTGGAATATTACTCGGCCATAAAAAAGAATGAAATCTTGCCATTTATGACAATATGGACTGACCTTGAAGGCATTATACTAGTGAAATAAGTCAAAGTCAGAGAAAGACAAATTCTATATGCTCTCAATATATGTAGACCCTAAAAAAAAAAAAAGCTCACAGGATAGAGAGAAGAGATTGGACAAAATGGGTGAAGGGGATCAAAAGGTACAAACTTCTAATTATAACATAAATATGTCATGGGGATGTAATGTACAGCATAGTGACTACAGTTAAAAATACTGTATTGCGGGGTGCCTGAATGGCTCAGTCGTTAAGCATCTGCCTTCAGCTCAGGTCATGATCCCAGGGTCCTGGGATCGAGCCCCGCATTGGGCTCCCCGCTCCGCGGGAAGCCTGCTTCTCCCTCTCCCACGCCGCCTGCTTGTGTCCCCTCACTCGCTATGTCTGTATCAAATAAATAAATAAAATCCTTTTTAAAAATACTGTATTGCATATTTGAAAGTTGCTAAAAGTAAATTTTAAAAGTTCTTATCACAAGAAAATTTCTGTAACTATGTAGTGTGATGAGTGTTAATTAGACTCATTGTGGTGATGATTTCACAGTACATACAAATATCAAATCAATATGTTGTACACCTGAAATTAACATGTTGTATTACAATTATACCTCAATTTTAAAAGACAAAAAATAAAAAGGAATGAAAATAATTTAAGTTTTATGTGTCAAGTTAGCCTTGTAAATATTACAAAGTGAAGGGTCATTTGTGGGGGGAGCCTTTTTAGAGAAGTCTCTATAGGTATATGCAGTGAAGGACATGAGCATGTGGTATATGAGCTACTGAAAGGGTAAGTATGCCCAGGAAGCACTATTCATTCTTCACTGAACAAATATAAAGAGACTATACATTATTGAGAGATTTAAAAAAAATTTGAGTCTACCTGCATCACCCCCTGCCCCCCACGATTGAATAACCACCTCAACCGCCGGCCCTGATATTTAATTCTGTTTTGATAACACACAGTGGTTGCAGCAGCTCCATCTTCTCACATGAATCTACCACATTAACCATGAAAATGCAGACATCACCCCCACAGCAGGAAGTCAAAATGCCTCCAAGAAAGTTTTACAATCTAACCAAAGAGGTAAAGAATCTGTACTCAGAAAACTATAAAATACTCATGAAAGTAATTGAGGAAGACACAAAGAAATGGAAAAATGTTCCATGCTCATGGATTGGAAGAAAAATATTGTCAAGATGTCAATGCTACCTAGAGCAATCTACACATTTAATGCAATCCCTATCAAAATACCATCAACTTTTTTCAAAGAAATGGAATAAATAATCGTCAAATTTGTATGGAACCAGAAAAGACCCCGAATAGCCAGAAGAATGTTGAAAAAGAAAAGCAAAGCTGGTGGCATCACAATTCTGGACTTCAAGCCCTATTACAAAGCTGTCATCATCAAGACAGTATGGTACTGGCACAAAAACAGATAGATCAATAGAACAGAATAGAGTGCCCAGAAATGGACCCTCAATTCTATGGCCAACTCATCTTCGACAAAGCAGGAAAGAATGTCCAATGGAACAAAGACAGTCTCTTCAACACATGGTGTTGGGAAAATTGGACAGCCACATGCAGAAGAATGAAACTGGACCATTTCCTTACACCACACACAAAAATAGACTCCAAATGGTTGAAAGACCTCAATGTGAGACAGGAGTCCATCCAAATCCTAAAGGAGAACACAGGCAGCAACCTCTTCGACCTCAGCCGCAGCAACTTCTTCCTAGAAACATCACCAAAGGCAAGGGAAGCAAGGGCAAAAATGAGCTATTGAGACTTCATCAAGCTAAAAAGCTTTTGCACAGCAAATGAAACAGTCAACAAAACCAAAAGACAACCAACAGAATGGGAGGAGATACTTGCAAATGACATATCAGATAAAGGGCTAGTATCCAAAATCTATAAGAACTTACCAAACTCAACACCCAGAGGACAAATGATCCAGTCAAGAAATGGGCAGAAGACATGAACAGACATTTCTGCAAAGAAGACATCCAAATGGCCAACAGACACATGAAAAAGTGCTCAATATCGCTCGGCATCAGGGAAATCCAAATCAAAACCTCACTGAGATATCACCTCACACCAGTCAGAATGGCTAAAATTAACAAGTCAGGAAATGACAGATGTTGGCAAGGATGCAGAGAAAGGAGAACCCTCCTACACTGTTGGTGGGAATGCAAGCTGGTGCAGCCACTTTGGAAAACAGTATGGAGGTTCCTCAAAAATTTGAAAATTGAGCTACCATATGACCTAGCAATTGTACTACTGGGTATTTACCCTAAAGATACAAAAGTAGGGATCCGAAGGGGTACGTGCACCCCGATGTTTATAGCAGCAATGTCCACAATAGCCAAACTGTGGAAAGAGCCAAGATGTCCATCAACAGATGAATGGATAAAGAAGATGTGGTGTATATATACAATGGAATATTATGCAGCCATCAAAAGGAATGAAATCTTGCCATTTGCAATGATGTGGATGGAACTGGAGGGTATTATGCTGAGCGAAGTCAATCAGAGGAAGACATGTATCATATGATCTCACTGATGTGAGGAATTCTTTTTTTATTGTTATGTTAATCCCATACATTACATCATTAGTTTTAGATGTAGTGTTCCATGATTCATTGTTTGTGCATAACACCCAGTGTTCCATGCAGAACGTGCCCTCTTTAATACCCATCACCAGGCTAACCCATCCCCCTACGCCCCTCCTCTCTAGAACCCTCAGTTTGTTTTTCAGAGTCCATCGTCTCTCATGGTTCATCTACCCCTCTGATTTCCCCCACTTCATTCTTCCCCTCCTGCTATCTTCTTCTTCTTTTTTTTTTTCTTAACATATATTGCGTTATTTGTTTCAGAGGTACAGATCTGAGATTCAACAGTCTTGCACAATTCACAGCGCTTACCATAGCACATACCCTCCCCAGTGTCTATCACCCAGTCACCCCATCCCTCCCACCCCACCCCCCACTCCAGCAACCCTCAGTTTGTTTCCTGCGATTAAGAATTCCTCATATCAGTGAGGTCATATGATGCATGTCTTTCTCTGTTTGACTTATTTTGCTCAGCATAATACCCTCCAGTTCCATCCACGTCATTGCAAATGGCAAGATCTCATTCCTTTTGATGGCTGCATAATATTCCATTGTATATACTGATATGAGGAATTCTTAATCTCAGGAAACAAGCTGAGGGTTGCGGGAGTGGGGGGAGTGGGGGGAGGGATGGGGTGGCTGGGTGATAGACATTGGGGAGGGTATGTGCTATGGTGAGCACTGTGAATTGTGTGAGATTGTTGAATCGCAGACCTGTACCTCTGAAACAAATACATTATATGTTAAAAAAAAAAAGAAGAAGAAGAAGAAGATAGCAGGAAGGGAAAAATGAGGGGGGGGATATTGGAGGGGGAGACGAACCATGAGAAGACTATGGACTCTGAGAAACAAACTGAGGGTTCTAGAGGGGAAGGGGGTGGGGGGATGGGTTAGCCTAGTGATGGGTATTAAAGAGGGCACATACTGAATGGAGCACTGGGTGTTATACGCAAACAATGAATCATGGAACACTACATCAAAAACTAATGATGCAATGTATGGTGATTAACATAACATAATAAAAATTTTTTAAAAGTCAATGTTAATATTAAAAAAAAAAAACTGCATGGCTTAGCTATTTGGTCCAGGCAGCCAGGGTTTTTCAAATTGTGTTCCACTGCAAATTGTCCCCACACTGTTGTTAGTGTTTCCCTGTCTTCTGTTAAATTCATGCTATTTTCTGTTTACTTTCTCTTTTCTCCAGGTTTGAAAATTAAACAGTCTATGCACCTTCTCTCTAGTGATTGCATTGACAAAGTCGGAAGTTACCAGTAGTCTTTCCCTCATCTCAAATGATACAGGAACCTTAGGACTCTGATCAGAACTCTTCCTTCAATCCTAGTTCTATGCTAATTTTATCTAGTATTGTTTCTTTTGCTCTGTAACATTTCTAGTTATAACTCAAAATCCTCTTCCCAACGCACTATTTCTTAAAATCATGTTGACAGAGGCTGGGTTGCACACCAACTTCAAGCTTGATGTTTTAATAGGAAGTTTCTAAACAGAACTAAGTAAGCTCACATTACAAGGTATAAATTCTGTGTTAAATGATGATTGTCTCTGCTGACCATGGGACAGTTTTTATAACTTTCTTCTGACTGTGGAATGAAATTCTCAGGACAGCCCTGAGGCTGGCTACATTCCTCAAAACTGTATGTCCAGCACACAGCAAACATGGGCAGGGTGCACACTTCTGGCTCAGTCCTGGAGAAGATCTATTCCGAGATGCTGTTGAGTACTTATACTAAAATTCAAAGATCCTAGGTAGACCCAACTCATTTATCAATCTGAACTATTCTATTCCTCAAAAACATGGCTAATCTGTGGAAAACCCTACCTGCAGCTTTCAAAAAAAAAAAATGTTCAACTTCTCTTCCCCATGCCTTCCTTGTCTATGCTTTTGTTCCCTTATGTACATTTTTTTTTGTCCCACCCACACCTTAAGTCATCATACTGTGAATGTAGTCGCTTTATGGAAGATTTTGGGTTGTCATAAGAGGGGAATTATATCTATAATCTCAATAACTCTCTCTTCTGCTTTCCTAAACTCATGTTCTTCATACGGCCCCATACACCCTCTAGAGTGTGAATTTCAGTCCACCTTTCCCCACCACCTCTCTCTTAGTGGGAAGCTTACCAGGCCAGTCTGTCTTCCTATGGCTTCCCTGGAATTCCAGAGCATAAATTTTCCTCTCTTACTCATGCAGGCCAGGGTACTATTAATAAGCACCAGGTGCTTGCACTTTATTCTTGAGGCTTTCTAACTCAGACTCTAGGTACATAAAAGTGCGCCAAGAACAGTTCATGGAAGAACAGTAAGTCCCTATATGCTGGCCTCTATGCCCCCATATCAGCCAGATCTATTTGTCAGAGACTTTCCAGTAATAGAAACAGAAATGAGAGATCAAGACCCATGACAAGGAAATTTCACTGAAACCAATTATAAATATGCTGAAAAGTCACTACTTCTTTATAAACACCTTAAAAGCTAAGAAATGGAGAATTAATAATTTTCCTTCATAACAGGCAAAGGAAGATGCCTCCTTCCCTCATGGGCCTTACGTGTGAACATTGGTGAGCAGCAAGTGAGTGAGCACTTTACCCCTGATATGATGATAAAGGCAAAATATTTTCCACACTATATAGATTTAAGGCATTATGAAGCCACATGGATTTTGCCTTGTCACTACCCCCTTACTTCTGTCTTTTTAATAATAAATAACCATGTATTGGTTTCTCATTTCTGCTTTGTGGGGTTTGCTTCACTTCCCAGGCAACAACTATTTAGTGAAGACAAAGAAAAAAAGAAAAAGTCAAGAAGCTTCATGCAGTCCATGGTAGCTCTTCAGAAGAGATGTGAAATAACTCCTTTAACTTGACTCCGAAAATAGTCATTATCCACCATCGATGTATGCTAGTGGGCTCAGCAAGTCCTGGAAACTTTGGGGGTTTGCCAAACTAAATTCTGGAAAGATAGCACAATAGAAGATGAAAGTGAATATTGCCTAATTCCACTCACACAAAGAAACGTTTCTCCTCTTTTTAAACCACAGGAACTTGAGAAACTTACAAATGTTAAGAAAAGAGAACTACGAACCCAGTTAGGTAGCAGCAGGAAGACAGGAGGCAAAAACTACAGGGTTCAGAATCCTTAGCTGGATAGGTGAATTCTTTTATATGGTGGTGACTATGACCATGACACTGAAAGGAAGAAAACTTATTTGGGTAGCTAGCATGCAATTGCAAGCCCTATTGTCAACTAATGTGTTTAGACTGTTATCAGACAGGTCAAAATGAGGAATCATTCCCAACCCAGTATGAAGTGATTCCAAACTCCCTAGGTCAAAATAACTGGACCCTCCAGGTTCATCTCCAAGTTGAATGTGTACAACATAAACCAGACCTAAGTTTCAGGAACAAAGAAAATAAGTAGGTCTTATACAAGAAGGTGTCATAGATGTAAAAGTTAACTTCTGAGTAGACAGTAGGCTTTATAATAACCCCCCCCCCCATTTTGGACCCTACCCCCCAACCTAGACCATCAGTGGGACCCAACTCAAAGCAATAAATTCATTGGCTTATGAGTGACCAGTTCAATCCTCTTTGTTGTTGCTGGAACAAGGGACACAGATGTAGTGAATGAGAAGGTGAGGGACACAAGTGCTGTGAGGTTATGATTCTGTACATCAAAACAGCACCTATTTCCATTTGTACAATGAGGTTGTTGCCTAGGCAATATTTAGAAGCCACTATGTCATTAGAGAATGAGAACCCATTGTTAGAATCCTATTTTCTTTCTCACTGACTACATGAGCTTGAACAGGTCATCCTGACCTAATTTACTAAGCTTAAAAAAAAAAAATCAGGCTTACAGAAAATCCTAGATGTGAAAGTAGGATTTTGTCACTGCAGCAAAAGACCTAGAAAAATAACTGAGTTGTGAAACTTCTGGGAATTCAGATAAGCCAGATATGAAGTTGAAGAGGGGATCTTGGGGTGCCTGCTGGCTCAGTGGGTAGAGCACTCACCCACTCTGAAATCTACCATTTATCTAATTGCTGGTTTCTTGAAGGCAATCTTTTTCCCTCTGATAGCTTTTATCATCTCTTTATCCTTGACATTTTTCACATTTTCACTACTATGACTAGAAATTGGTACATTTTTACTGATTGTACTGAGTCTTCAGTATGTTTTATGATCTGAGAATGCATGTTTCCCTTCCTCAGATATTCTCCATCATTCACAGGTAACATTGCTCTGAGCTGCTTTTTACTGTTTCCCCTTTTTAAATTTTTATTTTCCCTTTGTGATAACCTCTCCAGGTCTAACAGTTTGTGATAGGTCCCATCCAGTACTCTAGGCATAAGCAATATCTTATAATGTTAGATCAGAATTCCTACCCAAAATGATATTGTAGAAATCTTACAATCCACAGTCAAAGCTCTATGGAGATTATTTCAGTCACTTGGCTATATTAGAAAACAATGCTATTCAAGGAGGCTGCCAGGTCTGAAAAAACCAGCACAACACATTCATTGCATGATGTGAAGGGACTTCCTCACCTTCAAAAGCATCCCTGGTTTTCACTTTACTCTGCATTGTTCAGAGGTACAGAGATTTTACTCAAGGAACTCACATGTATCCCCATTCTCTTAATGTATAAATTTAAAATACTAGATTCTAAGTTAAATATATTCTACTAGAAAACATTAACATTACAAATATATCATTTCACTAAAAACACTAAAGATGTCAGCAGGTAAGTGGCTCATCCTGATAGAACACCAGACATGTCATTGGTGAGAATAGAAACTTTGTATGCAAACACTGATAGATAGAGACGAACATAGCTAATAGACTTCTGCTATGGTCATCTGGATCAATTGGACGTTGTTGGAAAGTTTTATATCAACTTTTTATATTTACTTTCCCATAAACTGGTGACTTGTTCATGTTAATATGATGATATAGAAGTACATTTTTTAACCTGCTAACTATATTCTGATTTTTCCTTAGCTCTTAAGTGTAAATCAACCTTGATAAAAGCATTTGAATTACCCAAGCATATCTGACATTTCTTGAACGCTACTGAAAATCCTCTCAGCTTCATCTCTCATTCCAGCCACTGCTACAGAAACTGGTTTTAGGGTTTGTTTTGTTTTGTTTTGTTTTGTTTTTTGTTTTTTTGCTTTTGTTTTTGTTTGTCTTTAATCACTTGGGAATTTCCCATCCCTATTCCTGCCTACATACCACAATCCAGAAGCAGGAGATTTAACATCTTGTGGGGTCATCCTTGACCAATGGAGAGAGGAGCTAATGGATAAATGTTTCTCCTTTTTTCCCTCAGGTGGATAATTCTTAGATATATTTCCCCACCAGATTAAGCAACCAATCACCTCTAACAGTGGCCATTTTATTGGCTTCCCTTCTGTGTTCCTTCCCTTGCTTCCTCACTTCTGCTCCTAGGATCATATTCCCATATAATCTACCTACCTTCAAGCTTTTTACTCAAGCTCTGTTTTCAGGGAAACCCATGATGAAATACTTTTCAAGAACCTAACCCTTTGGTACACAGATAGTCGATTGCAAAGCTACAACCCATGTAATGAGTCCATTTCTTTTTAATTACAAAGTTAATGTATTCCCACTTTTGCACTGAAAATAAGAGTCTCACCATTTCTGATCTGATGTTTTTCTGTACAGTACTGGACATTAAATCCTTTACATATAATTGAACTAATCTGCCTTAAATCAAGGCACACCCTGCTAGTTTCTGACACCCACCAGACAAAATGCCCAGAAAGATTTTAAGAGAAAACAAAGGTCCATTCATGAATTTACTAGACTAGTAGATTCCGTAAGTATTCAAGGATACAAATATGAAAGAGGAGCCATCTCTGCCTTCATAGAGTTCATAGTATGGTAAGAGAAACATAATAGATTCATATTCATATACATAAATGATATATTAAATGCAGTATGATATACAATACAAAATTTTATTATATAGAAGATGAATTAGAAATAACATGGTACTTAGATTTCACCTCCCAAAAAACAGATCTTTGCTGCATAATTTGGAGCACATTACTTAATTTCTCTGAGTCTCAGTGTTCTGAAATATTAAATAGAAACTATGACAACCAATACAACACAAACAGGAAAAGAACAGTGGTAAAAAGAAATAAAGTTAGGCTATGTGGTCTAGAGAGAAGTAGGGAAGGCCAGATGGAGGCTCTGAACATAAAAGTGAAGAGAAGACAGCAAACCTAATAAGTTCACTGCCCAGGTGGGCTCATGGGTGTTCCAAGTCCTCAATACACAGTATGGAGGAACTCAGAATTCTAATTTGAGGTCATGACCTCCAGAGCCTGTCATCTGTGGAAGAGCAGCATCTCCGTCACCCCTGGATCCATGACAAATACACCACTGTTAGTTTACTGGCTTCTCCCTTCCAGCAAGTGTTAAGTGGAAACTCACTCAAGCAGAGCTATTTAGCTACCCTTTCCTCTCTGTTCTATTGTCTGTGTTCTGCCATCATGTATATTCAATTAAGATTAATATCTGTACCAAAAGAATATGCATTCTCAGCAAGCCCCAAAGAGAAATCACTCATTGGGAACCAAAGTCCTATGGCTCCATTATGTTCAGAGGGCAAACAGCAGCTGGATGATGAATTACATACTTTATCTTGTTGTTGTTGTTGTTGTTGTTAGAGTTATATATATTTCAAACGATAATGAGATAAGAGCCAGCTGAAACCTATCAGTAACCAATGCAAACAAGACTACTCCTTTTATTACTGGATGGATAGTCCTTACATCCTTTTCCATTTTATTTTATTCACAATTATTATCTCTGAGAACAAGAAAGATTTACTCTTATTTTGGCTCAATTGAATTAACAAGATGTATTTCTTCTTGATAAATTATGTTGAATTAATTCCTTTGGACAGCACTGAGGACCAAATATTGGATGAGCTACTTAATCATGAGCCCTGTCAGAGCCCAAATCCACCCAGGCTAGCTAATGGAAAATTGTACAATGAGCATGCTAACACCAAAGATAAAGCTGTCCACAGACACTTGAGAAATGCTTCCTCAGGTGTGTTTCAAAACTCTGCACACATATCTAAAAGACAAAAAGTCTGGGATTTTTCATTATAAAGTAAAACTGCAGATTCACAGTTGCAAATCCAGGTTTGGGGAGATGGGAATCTTATACAGTTTAAGGGGCCATTTTGAAGAAAAATCATAAGAAAGAGGTATAAAATTCAATACAGATTTAGGCTAAAAAAAGGAAATTCTAATAAATTGTAATTTTAAGTTGACAAAAACACAAACATCACCAAAGTCAGAAAAATAGCATATATTTACTAAGTTGCTGCCTAATCCATTTCTATAATACTTCCTTCATACATTTTTTTGCTGGTTACTCTGACTGCCTCTCATATTACAATTTTGCAGCATCATTCTTTGTAGGAAAAAATGGAAAGAGCCCTTTTTCTAGCATGGGTGATCAAATATTGATTTTTTTATTATTATTGATGGTTTTGAGTTCACTGTGTGAACTGAATTCTCTACTTACAACGTTACATGTCTGATGATGAAAAGAACATTCCACAGACAAGCTTCCAGGTCCTTCCAGTAAGCTCTGTCCATACAATTCCAGGGCCAGATACAAAAGGACACATTCACACTGTGATGTGACATCTAGCTCTGCGTCTTGATGTCATAATGCCTGGCATAGCAAGTGTTAGGAGTATTCCTAGAAGCCATTTCTAGGCCAGGATGGTTAACAATAGCTTAACTATTCATGAAAGTGGCCATTTTTCATGAAAAAGTTATTAGCATCTTTCAGCATACTAGTGACAAATATTGGTCCAGATCCTCATATGGTGACTTGAGCCTCTTATTCTCTTCCAAGTATATATGCCATATAATTTTTGGCCTCAACATTGGAATCCAGATCATTTAATTTCTTTATTGGTATCTTTGTCCTCTTCTGTATCTCTCCCAATCCTCTCTATGTTCAAAAACCCAACAATGAGCACAGAACCTGCCTAAGCACAGGGTCCTTGCTACATTTAATGGAGGATTCCATATGGTTCTACATGCATATCAGAGGACCCAGTTCTGCCAAATACAGCAAATCTAATCATCAAAAGGACATTTAGTATTTTTACTAAAAGCACACTCTTGAAATGTAAAAAAAAAAAAAAAAAGGCAAAAGAGAAAAATATGATTCTTAAGCTACTATAACATGGTGCCTGCAAACTCGGCTGATAAAAAAAATCTTGAAGAATTAACCATGTATTAGGGATTCTACATTTTAATTTTGGCATGAGATCTTGGAGTTTTAAGGAAAATATACTTGAAACCACTATTTTTCAAGCTATCTGATAATTACATGGCTTAACATCCTTTTCTTCCTTTTCTCAGATTCCTGTAATGGTTTTTTAACTCTAACAGAGCTAGATTTGGAAGCAGGAGCAAATTTAACACACAGAATTGCTTAATGTCATTTCTTCTCCTAACAAGCTTAGTGAGAAATGAAAAGATGAAAGAAAAGACATTTCTTACTTGCGTGTTTCCTCCAAGCAAAGCAAGAGAATAGTTGTAACAAATTCCATGCATTAGTGGGCACTCTATTACCCCATTTTGCTAAGAATCAAATCAAAAGAGACATCTGTTCTCAATAATTCCTCTTTCTTCTGTACCAGCAAACTGCCTCCAGCAAAGGAACTCCACAGTGCCATAAAGAACCCCTCTGGCTTTAAAGAAACCATTACATGAAGGTCAGGTCTATATGCTACCAAGAACAATTAATGCAAAGAAATAATTATATATATATATATATATATATAATGCACACACACACACATCAAAATGGTAACAATTGGTCTTCTGTTAATCAAAATGGGGGCCCAGAAGTCTCTATTAGATTGAATTTTCCAGTTAAGTGAATGATAAGCATGGGATCTTTGTTATGGGACTTGTATATCACCCTATTCTAGAATCATGCTTCTCAATGTTTTTTAAATGATTATCTTTCTTGATGAACGTAAAAATCTCCACTTCGCTGGAGCTTCTGCTCCTCTGTTTATAATGGAATCACTGAGAGACAGAGGAAATTTTATTTTCTATATGCTCTCATCAGTCAAGAAGTTTCCTTCAGCCCTTCTGATGTAGTTTACATTACAAAAATAATGGCTTTTTGTGACATTTCAATTTTAAAATTTGTATATGTTAAATACATATTTTCATATACCCCCTGATATGTTCTCCTGGGGAAGGAAAGGATGCTGCCCTCTCCCTAGCCACAAGTAAGAAATGCTGTTCAAAGACTAATGATTCCAATTTTCTGCTTTAGTAAATAGGATAGAGAGAACATAATTGAATTCCTGTTTACTGCTTAGGATCTAATAGTGCCTCGGGCTCTGGATGATAAACTTGGATCTTCACTATCCAGCACGATAGCTACAGATTTACAAAATAAGCGAACTTGATTGGAAGGTGTGCCAAAAATCAGGAAACACCACAGGGGGCCCCTCCCCCATTATTATTATTTTTTTAAACAGAGTCTCAATCACGATGAACACTGTTCAGAATTTAAACTTGAAAATACTTAAACTATACAATGCAGCTCCTCTCTGGTGATTTTCCCCCAACATGTCTTCTATTATTTATGAAGAAAAAAGCTAATCTCTTTTTTAATACATTGCCTTAGAACCCTCCTACGTTTGCAGATATGTAACAATTTTCCCATGTCAGTCTTTGCTCAGACTCTGGATATTAACTGCCATAATTCTTTTCACATGCTCCTGGTAATTAATCCCTCATACAATATGCATACTTTAGTGCCCTTTTACTGCCTGACCTCCACTGTCACACCTCCCTAGGATAATACCAAGCTAACACCTGGCTTCTGCCTTCCAATCTGAAGATACATTGAGTTCAGGAAGCAAAAATAGAACAGGCTTTAAGTGTCTCATTTTCTTTCCACCTTTTCATGGTCCCTTTATGTTTCACCTTGAAATTAAGAGAGGACAGTGAGGTGATACTGTACCATTTCCTCTGGATGCTACCCTTTTCTCCTTTTTGGTGACTCTTGGACTGCCAAGATTTCAGACAGATATTTAAACAATGAGGACAGGATCACAGCTTTTTACAGAGGCCTTTGGTCAAACACAGATGCATCCCCCTCCTTGATTTTTTTTTTTTTTTGCCCCTAAGTATATGAAACTATGTTATGGTATAAAGTTACCAAAAGGGAGAAAAGAATTTTTTTAAAAAGATGTTCATGAGGTAAGGAAGTAGGGTTGACTCTGGGTAGATGATGGAGACAGTGGATCTTGTACCCCACAAAAAGGTGTGATATCATTACAGAACAAGGTACAGTAGTGAATGAAGTCCCTGTGCCTTCAGAGAGATTAGGAAACCAAGGAGATGCTTGCAAGGCTGCTTACAGACCGGGCAGCGATCTTACACCTGCATGTGAGGGCACATGGGAGAATCAGCAAGATGAGGTTAAAAATACTCATCTCTTTACTTCAACATCCTAGGCCTCAGCTGACACCATGTTGCTACTACCAGTAAAAACAGACACACAAAAAAAACATAATAGACACCACAGGGTTCAACAAGTTCATTCAGGCAGTTACCAGGGGGAGTACTGCAGCTGGCCAATCTGGAAGCAGTAAAAGTAAAGAAACAAATGAAGTGTGAGCAAGCACCACTGAGGACCAAGAGAGAACCTAGTATCAGTCAGACCAGGTGTGACTTCTAAACAAGAAATGCTCATCAAGGCATGAGGCACGTTTCCTGGAAGGTTCCTTCACAGTCACACATGCAAGGAGTGTGCAAGATGATTTGCAGAGCACTGCGGATCATCTCCCAACAAGACAGTAAGATCGGGATGGGACCATGACTTCACTCATACACATTTACAGAGGGACGACCATGCATTAGGTGCTATGCCGGGGAGAAGGGGAGAGGGGAGCACAGACCCTCAGAAAAGCGACGATCCTGTCCTGTACTGAATGAAGCTACAGGGGCCCCCAGGGAGTCAGAGGGATGGAGATGGAGAATAAACTCATTCTAGAAGAGACAGGAACAGCTTCACAGAGGTGAGTTCTCTGTGCTGAATTTTGAGCATATCACACAGGGTCCTTAGCAGCAAATAACAAAGTGTATTTGGCTATTTTTAGCAGCAAATAAATTTATCAGAGGAAAGCTCACAGATTTTCTGAGACTATGCAGCCAGGAATAACGTCCCAAATCTCATCATGGAACTGCTCCAGTGGAGACACTGTTGCTGTCCCCTCTGAGCAGGGATCCAGTCATTGGCCCCACGACTTGATCAACTGCTGCTTCTGGAATTGGATGCACCTGCTATCTCCACAGAAGCTCTAGTTGCCAATTCTGAGTCTGGTGTAAGTGCATTTGACTGGTGGAGCCTGGGTCGCATCCAAGAGAAGGTGGGAAAGCCCATTATCTGAATCTGAGACATGGGGAAGTAGAGAATGCCTCAAGAACAGAAGGCATATTCAAGGTATCTGGACACACAGAAAGAATGACGTAAGTTCACTTCTGGGGTCTAAAAAGGGGCTCACATGAGGAAGAAAGGAGGAACGGTGTGTGTAGAGGCACTGGGAGTGAAAGTGCATAGCTTACAGCAGAGCTGAAAGGTCAGTGCTCTGAACTTTCAGTTTCATCTTAGAAGAGGGATTCAGATTACGCAGCCATCAAAAAGAATGAGATCTTGCTATTTGCAACGATGTGGATGCAACTGGAGGGTGTTATGCTGAGCGAATAAGTCATTCAGAGAAAGACATGTATCATATGACCTCAGTGATATGAGGAATTCTTAATCTCAGGAAACAAACTGAGGGTTGCTGGAGTGGTGAGGGGTGGGAGGGATGGGTTGGCTGGGTGATAGACATTGGGGAGGGTATATGCTATGGTGAGCACCGTGAATTGTGCAAGACTGTTGAATCACAGATCTGTACCTCTGAAACAAATAATACAATATATGTTAAAAAAAAAAAAAAGAAGAAGAAGAAGATAGCAGGAGGAGAAGAATGAAGGGGGGGAAATTGGAGGGGGAGATGAACCATGAGAGACAATGGACTCTGAAAAACAAACTGAGGGTTCTAGAGGGGAGGGGGCTGGGAGGATGGGTTAGCCTGGTGATGGGTATTAAAGGGGGCACGCCACATGCAGAAGAATGAAACTCAACCATTCTCTAACACCATACACAAAGATAAACTCAAAGTGGATGAAAGACCTCAATGTGAGACAGGAATCCATCAAAATCCTAGAGGAGAACATAGGCAGTAACCTCTTTGACATCACCCACAGCAACTTCTTTCAAGATACATCTCCAAAAGCTAGTGAAACAAAAGCAAAAATGAACTTTTGGGACTTCATCAAGATAAAAAACTTCTGCACAGCAAAGGAAACAGTCAACAAAACAAAGAGGCAAGCCACAGAATGGGAGAAGATATTTGCAAATGACACTACAGACAAAGCACTGATTTCCAAGATCTATAAAGAACTTCTCAAACTCAACACCAAAAAACCAAATAATCAAGACAAAAAGTGGGCAGAAGATATGAAAAGACACTCCTCTGAAGAAGACAAACAAATGGCTAATAGACACATGAAAAAATGTTCATCATCATTAGCCATCAGGGAAATTCAAATCAAAACCACACTGAGATACCACCTTATACCAGTTAGAATTGCAAAAATGGACAGGTCAAGAAACAACAAATGTTGGAGAGGTGGTGGAGAAAGGGGAACCCTCTTACACTGTTGGTGGGAACGCAAGTTGGTACAGCCACTTTGGAAAACAGTGTGGAGGTGCCTCAAAAATTTAAAAATAGAGCTACCTTATGACCCAGCAATTGCACTCCTGGGTATTTCCCCCAAAGACACAGATGTAGTGAAAAGAAGGGCCATATGCACCCCAATGTTCATAGCAGCAATGTCCGCAATAGCCAAACTGTGGAAAGAGCCGAGATGCCCCTCAACAGATGAATGGATAAAGAAGATGTGGTCCATATATACAATGGAATATTACTCAGCCATCAGAAAGGATGAATACCCAATTTTTACATCAACATGGATGGGACTGGAGGAGATTATGCTAAGTGAAATAAGTCAAGCAGAGAAAGTCAATTATCATATGGTTTCACTTATTTGTGGAACGTAAGGAATAGCATGGAGGACACTAGGAGAAGGAAGGGAAAAATGGGGGGGGATTGGAGGGAGAGATGAACCATGAGAGACTATGGACTCTGAGAAACAAACAGGGTTATAGAGGGGAGGGGGGAGGGGGGATTGGTTAGCCTGGTGATGGGTATTAAGGAGGGCACATACTGCATGGAGCACTGGGTGTTATACGAAAACAATGGATCGTGGATCACCACATCAAAAACTAATGATGTATTGTATGGTGACTAACATAATAAAATTTAAAAAATTAAAAAAATAAAGAATAATAAAGAGGGCATGCTCTGCATGGAGCACTGGGTGTTATACACAAACAATGAATCATGGAACACTACATCAAAAACTAATGGAGGGGGCAGAATAAGATGGCGGAGGAGTAGGAGACCTGGATTTCATCTCCTCTCAGGAATTCAGCTGGATAGGGATCAAACCATTCTGAACACCTACAAACCCAACAGGAGATCGAAGAAAAGAAGAGCAGCAACTCTCTAAACAGAAAAGCGACCACTTTCTGGAAGGTAGAACGTGCGGAGAAGGGAATCCGAGGCGATATTCGGGAGGATAGATGGCGCGGGAGGAGCCTCCATCAGCCACTTCTGGCAAGTGATAGAGCCTCAGAGCACAAAATTGGAACTTTTAAAAGTCTGCTCCGCTGAGGGACATCACTCTGGTGGCTAAGCAGGGGGTGGAACCCTCCGGGACAGTGTGGTCTCAGGACCCTTGGGGTCACAGAAAGACCGGGGGCCTGAGTGCAGCAGAGCTCCCAGGTATCAGAGCAGCGAAGTGGCTGCAGAGGCGGAGCCCAGGTGCGGGCTCTCAGCTCGGGGTTGCCATAAACCGTGATCTGCAGCACAGTCGGGCCACTGCTCCTCCAGCAGGGACCCAACAAGTGGCAGATCCAGGGAGACTCACCTTCCTCCCCCGGGAGGAGCGGCACAGGAGCGCACTGCAGGGATCTGCTGGGTTTGGAGACTCCACCTGGGGTCAGGTGCCGGAGATAGAAATGCACGGTCACAGGCCGGGTGAGCACAGAGTGCGGCCAGAGACCGGGGAGACGGGAGTGACTGACTGCTTTTCTCTGGGGGCTCACTGAGGAGCGGGCCCGAGTTCTCGGCTCCTCCGGGGTGGAGATTGGGAGGTTGCAATTTTCACTCTAAGCCTCCAAAGCTGTACGGAAAGCTTGCAGGGAACAAAAGCTCCGGAGACCAAACCCGAGCAGATTACTTAGCCCGGACCAGGCAAGGGCGGGGCAATTCCGCCTCTGGCAAAGACATTTGGAAACCACGGCAACAGGCCCCTCCCCAGAAGATCAGCGAGAACAGCCAGCCAAGACCAAGTTTACCGATCAATGAGAATGACAGAACTCCAGTGCTAGGGGACTACTGCACATAGAATTCATGGCTTTTTTACCATGATTCTTTAGTCTTTCAAAGTTAATTTTTTTTTTAACTGTCTTTTTTCTTTTTTTTTTTAATTTTTCTTTTTCCCTTTTTCAACCAACATCTTATCAATCCCTTTTTTAAAAAACATTATTTTTCATTTTTAGAGTCATATTCTATCCCTTCATAGTAGTTACCCGTATTTTTGGCACATATATATAAGTTGTTCTCTCTTTAAAAATTTGAGATAGTTTCTTCTAACAGATCAAAATATACCCTAAATATGGTATATGTTTTTTTTTCCTACTCCCCTGCCTGATCACATTCTCTCCCTTTTTTTTTTCTTTTTTTAAATCCTCTTCTTTCTTTTTTCAACCAACTTCTTATCAATTCCTTTTATAAAATGTTTTATAATTTCCATCTTTACAGTCATATTCCATCCCTTCATCATATCAACCCTTATTTTTGTATATATATAAGTTTTTCTTTCTTTAAAATTTTGGGAGGCACTTTCTTCTAACAAACCAAAATACACCCAAAATCTAGTGTGTGGCACTGATTTATATACCAGCCTGATCATATCTGATCACATTCTGGTTTTTTGTTGTTGTTGTTTTGCTTTGTTCTGTTTTTGTTTGTTTTTATCTTTATCTTTTTCTTTTTTTTTTTTTTTCTCTCTTTCCCTTTCTTTTCCCACTGCTTCAGGTCTTTTCTGATTTGTTTAGAGTATACTTTCTAGGGATATTGTTACCCTACTAGCATTTTGTTCTCTCATTAATCTATTGGCCTCTGCACAAAATGACAAGATGGAAAAAATCACCTCCACAAAAAGAACAAGAGGTAGTACCGACTGCCAGGGACCTACTCAATATGGACATTAGTACGATGTGAGATCTAGAGTTCAGAATCATCACTGTAAAGATACTAGCTGGGCTTGAGAAAAGCATGGAAGTTATTAGAGAAGCCCTTTCTGGAGAAGTAAAAGAACTAAAATCTAACCAAGTAGAAAGCAAAAAGGCTATTAATGAGGTGCAATCAAATATGGGGGCGCTAACTGCTAGGATAAATGAGGCAGAAGAGAGAAGACCAAATGATGGAAAATAAAGAAGCTGAGAAAAAGAGAGGTAAACAACTATTGGATCACGAGGGCAGAATTTGAGAGATAAGCGATACCATAAGATGAAACAACATTAAAATAATTGGGATCCCAGAAGAAGAAGAAAGAGAGAGAGGAGCAGAAGGTATAATGGAGCAAATTATAGCAGAGAACTTCCCTAATTTGGGGAAGGAAACAGGCATCAAAATCTAGGAGGCACAGAGAAACCCCCTCAAAATCAATAAAAATAGGTCAACACCCCGACATCTAATAGTAAAACTTATGAGTCTCAGAGACAAAGAGAAAATCCTGAAAGCAGCTTGGGAGAAGAGATATGTAACCTACAATGGTAGAAAGAGTAGATTGGCAACAGACCTATCTACAGAGACCTGGCAGGCCAGAAAGGACTGGCAGGATATATTCAGAGCACTAAATGAGAAAAATATGCAGCCAAGAATACTATATCCAGCTAGGCTGTCATTGAAAATTGAAGGAGAGATAAAAAGCTTCCAGGACAAACAAAAACTAAAGGAAATTGCAAAAACAAACCCAGCCCTACAAGAAATCTTGAAAGGGGTCCTCTAAGCAAAGAGAGACCCTAAAAGCAACATAGACCAGAAAGAACACAGACAATATAGAGTAACAGTCACCTTACAGCCAATACAATGGCACTAAATTCCTATCTTTCAATAGTTACCCTGAATGTAAATGGGCTAAATGCCCCAATCAAAAGATACAGGCTATCAGATTGGATTAAAAAACAAGACCCATCGATATGCTGTCTGCAAGAGACTCATTTTAGACCCAAAGGCACCCCCAGATTGAAAGTGACTGGGTGGAAAACCATTTACCATGCTAATGGACACCAAAAGAAAGCTGGGGTGGCAATCCTTATATCAGACAAATTAGATTTTAAACCAAAGACTGTAATAAGAGATAAGGAAGGACACTATATCCTACTTAAAGGGTCTATCCAACAAGAAGATCTAACAATTGTAAATATCTATGCCCCTAACATGGGAGCAACCAATTATATAAGGAAGATTGGGATCATTCCCTGCCTATTTTCAGACCACAATGCAGGAGAAGAGAAATAATAAAGATCAGAGCAGAAATCAATGAAATAGAAACCAAAAGAGCAGTAGAACATATCAACGAAATTAGGAGCTGGTTCTTTGAAAGAATTAACAAGATTGATAAACCCCTGGCTAGACTTATCAAAAAGAAAAGGGAAATGAACCAAAGAAATAGAAACAATTATAAGAACATATTATGAGCAACTCTATGCCAGCAAATTAGATAACCTGGAAGAAATGGATGCATTCCCAGAGATGTATCAACTACCAAAACTGAACCAGGAAGAAATAGAAAACCTGAACAGACCTATAACCCCTAAGGAAATTGAAGCAGTCATCAAAAATCTCCCAAAAAACAAAAGCCCAGGGCCAGATGGCTTCCAGGGGAATTCTACCTAACATTTAAAGAATTAATACCTATTCTTCTGAAACTGTTCCAAAAAATAGAAATGGAAGGAAAACTTCCAAACTCATTTTATGAAGCCAGCATTACCTTGATCCCAAAACCAGACAAAGACCCCATCAAAAAGGAGAATGACAGACCAATATCCCTGATGAACATGGATGCAAAAATTCTCACCAAAATACTAGCCAATAGGATCCAACAGTACATTAAAAGGATTATTCACCATGACCAAGTGGGATTTATCCCTGGGCTGCAAGGTTGGTTCAACATCTGCAAATCAATCAACCTGATACAATACATTAACAAAAGAAAGAACAAGAATCATATGATCCTCTCAATAGTTGCAGAAAAAGCATTTGACAAAGTACAGCATCCTTTCTTGATGAAAACTCTTCAGAGTATAGGCATAGAGGGTACATACCTCAATATCATAAAAGCCATCTATGAAAAACCTACAGTGAATATCATTCTCAATGGGGAAACACTGAGAGCTTTCCCCCTAAGGTCAGGAATGCGGCAGCGATGTCCACTATCACCACTGCTATTCAACATAGTTTTGGAAGTCCTAGCCAGAGCAATCAGACAACAAAAAGAAATAAAAGGCATCCAAATTGGCAAAGAAGAAGTCAAACTCTCACCCTTTGCAGATGATATGATACTTTATGTGGAAAACCCAAAGACTCCACCCCAAAACTGCTAGAACTCATCCAGGAATTCAGTAAAGTGGCAGGATATAAAATCAATGCACAGAAGTCAGTGGCATTCCTACACACCAACAACAAGACAGAAGAGAAATTAAGGAGTCAATCCCATTTACAATTGCACCCAAAACCATAAGATACCTAGGAATAAATCTAAGCAAAGGGGCAAAGGATCTGTACTCAGAAAACTATAAAATACTCATGAAAGAAATTGAGGAAGACACAAAGAAATGGAAAAACGTTCCATGCTCATGGATTGGAAGAACAAATATTGTCAAGATGTCAATGCTACCTAGAGCAATCTACACATTCAATGCAATCCCCATCAAAATACCATCCACTTTTTTCAAAGAAATGGAACAAATAATCCTCAAATTTGTATGGAACCAGAAAAGACCCCGCATAGCCAGAGGAATGTTGAAAAAGAAAAGCAAAGCTGGCGGCATCACAATTCCGGACTTCCAGCTCTATTACAAAGCTGTCATCATCAAGACAGTATGGTACTGGCACAAAAACAGACACATAGATCAATGGCGCAGAATAGAGAGCCCAGAAATGGACCCTCAACTCTATGGTCAACTAATCTTCGACAAAGCAGGAAAGAATGTCCAATGGAACAAAGACAGTCTCTTCAACAAATGATGTTGGGAAAATTGGATAGCCACATGCAGAAGAATGAAACTGGACCATTTCCTTACACCACACACAAAAATAGACTCCAAATGGTTGAAAGACCTCAATGTGAGACAGGAGTCCATCAAAATCCTAAAGGAGAACACAGGCAGCAACCTCTTCGACCTCAGCTGCAGCAACTTCTTCCTAGAAACATCGCCAAAGGCAAGGGAAGCAAGGGCAAAAATGAACTATTGGGACTTCATCAAGATAAAAAGCTTTTGCAAAGCAAAGGAAACAGTCAACAAAACCAAAAGACAACTGACAGAATGGGAGTAGATATTTGCAAATGACATATCAGATAAAGGACTGGTATCCAAAATCTATAAAGTACTCATCAAACTCAACACCCAAAGAGCAAAGAATCCAATCAAGAAATGGGCAGAAGACATGAACAGACATTTTCCCAAAGAAGACATCCAAATGGCCAACAGACACATGAAAAAGTGCTCAATATCACTCGGCATCAGGGAAATCCAAATCAAAACCTCAATGAGATACCACCTCCCACCAGTCAGAATGGCTAAAATTAACAAGTCAGGAAACGACAGATGTTGGCGGGGATGCGGAGAAAGGGGACCCCTCCTACACTGTTGATGGGAATGCAAGCTGGTGCAGCCACTCTGGAAAACAGTATGGAGGTTCCTCAAAAAGTTGAAAATAGAGCTACAAATGATCCAGCAATTGCACTACTGGGTGTTTACCCCAAAGATACAAAAGTAGGGATCCAAAAGGGTATGTGCACCCCAATGTTTATAGCACCAGTGTCCACAATAGCCGAACTGTGGATAGAGCCAAGATGTCCATCGACAGATGAATGGATAAAGAAGAAGTGGTATATATATACAATGGAATATTATGCAGCCATCAAAAGGAATGAGATCTTGCCATTTGCAACGACGTGGATGGAACTGGAGGGTATTATGCTGAGCGAAATAAGTCAAACAGAGAAAGACATGTATCATATGACCTCACTGATATGAGGAATTCTTAATCGCAGGAAACAAACTGAGGGTTGCTGGAGTGGGGGGTGGGGTGGGAGGGAAGGGGGGACTGGGTGATAGACACTGGGCAGGGTATGTGCTCTGGTTAGCGCTGTGAATTGTGCATACTGTTGAATCTCAGATCTGTACCTCTGAAACAAATAATGCAATATATGTTAAGAAAAAAGAAGAAGAAGAAGAAGAAGAAGGTAGCAGGAGGGGAAGAATGAAGTGGGGGAAATCGGAGGGGTAGATGAACCATGAGAGATGATGGACTCTGAAAAACAAACTGAGGGTTCTAGAGGGGAGGGGGTTGGGAGGATGGGTTAGCCTGGTGATAGGTATTGAGGAGGGCACATTCTGCATGGAGCACTGGGTGTTATGCACAAACAATGAATCATGGAACACTACATCTAAAACTAATGATGCAATGTATGGGGATAATATAAGAATAAAAAAAATTAAAAAAAAAAACTAATGAAGTAATGTATGATGATTAACATAACAATAAAAAAATTTTTAAAAAACACAAATCAACACACACACACACAAAGAAGAGGGATTCAGGAAGCAGCAGCTCAGTTGTACATTATCAAGAGAGGAGATTTTATTACTTATTACTATTATTAGTACCCTTATTCTCAAATGACAGATTTGAGAGTATCTTGGATGCTCTGCTTACACAGCAACTGTCACTAGCCAAAAGCCTGTGTTCAAGATTGGGAACTAAGACTCAGGAACAGCCACTGAGCCCTTCTGCCCTGTCCCAGGGCCCGACATACTTGGATCTATTAAAGCTAAGACTTTTACAGTTATTAAGGGTATTCCCATATGCATCCTTAACTGAAGCTTGTCTGGAAGTATTTCCTATTAGAACATTTAAAAATCAATTGCATATAATCCTATGCCATACGAGCACATGGTTTTTGTTAGCTAACACACCAGCCATAGTACGTACATTATATAGCCACCTGCTATATCACATAGGCACAGAAGCGTTCTCACTACAAATATTTTATCATCATAAGCAACTCTTTCTTTACAGTAGCTGTCAGAGTGGTTTATGTATTCACATTCACACATCTGTCCAGCTGCCAATCAAGAAACAAGTAGAGGAAGCAAAATGAGGGGAGCAAACCTGCTCCAATTGATCTGGCTTTCTTATGCAAATGCAAAGCTGACTTGGACAGAATATTGGTGATACTTTAATGACCAGTAAGTCCAAGAACTTCACACATTTTCAAACTTCCTTGGCAACTCTGCATAGACCCAGACAACACCTTAGGGATCCGTCTAGCTTATTAATTAGTCTTCACACTCTTGTCTGGTTTCTAACATTTTAGAGCCAGCTTGTAGAATCAGCTCAAGTTATAAAACCTGCTGCATCAGTAAGTTATTTCCCATAACACTAGAGGCACAATTAAATCAGTCTTTATCACTTCTTGAAGATTTCATATTCAGTTACCTGATGCACCAGAAATTTCTCACTTTACTAAGTCAGGCATTTCCATTCTGTATTACTGCAATGAACTTCTTTCTAAGCTTTCTCAAGCTCTCCATTTTAAGTGCCTTGTTTAGAAGAACTCCCAAATGTAACCTAAATGTTCTAGGTAAGTTTATGACTAAGAGCCACCTAAACACCCCCTCCCTCAGCTCTCCCTCTTCTACCTCTATTTTTCTTTCTTATTGCTTTGATCAGCTTTTAATTGGCCCACCAGAGACAACCAAAAACCTAGGGAAGAAAGCTCATTTTCCTCTACCTCAGTGTCTAATGTTTGCTCTGTGATGTTCTTCTGCTCTTCTTTGATAGGTCTTTAAGGAGTAATCTCAGAGAAGCCCATTTTTAATAGTTGACCAACTTGAATAAAACCAAGAAAGATGTGGGAATATATAAAGATAAATTATACTCCAACAGAATAGAAATATGATGCAGCTCTGACAAATCGGTCCAAACTTTTTGCAAAGAATCCTGCTGAGACCACACTTGGACAAGACTTTGGGACACAGTGTAGGGTCATTTAAAAGAAAATGTTTTAAAATGGATTTATTATTTACCAGTGGACATGATTTCATACTTTAAAAGAAATATAATTTGTAATGAAACACCCTTACCCCACACACTACCCTACAGTGAATGATACCTACTTGTTCACAAATAGAGATAGCAAACTTCATAGGACAATTTGTTATTTATAGGACACTTTCAGAGAAATCATCTCATTTGATCCTTACATCAGGTAGATAAAGTATTCTCCAGTCCATTTCAGTAACTAGGATGCTGAACTCAGCATTTCCCCAAGATCACATATGTAATTAATGAGGGAGTTGAGCCTCTAATCCTATCTTCTTACTTCTGACTATTCTCTTTTTAGTGGCCTTGAAACTGATGCTCAAGCATGAGTACCTGACTGTGCCTCTCATTCCAGAAGAGTCCAAGGCCCACCCTGCAACCCTCAGCACCATCAAGGTTAAGGGGAATGATGTCAACTGTCCCATCATACCCCAAATAGGAGACAGGTCAGTAAAGCACATATTTTCACTACCATTACATTTTTAACCACCTTAGCCACAGAGGGTGCTCAGCAAGAACACCCTTCCAACCAAGTTGCACAATTTACAGAGGAAACACCCTGTGTATCACTTCTCCAAGCCTTTCCCTTTTACCAGCTGTTCCTCCTCCATCTTCCCATTGAACACCCCATTGCCTTTATTTTTTTTAAGATTTATTTATTTGAGAGAGAGAGCTCATGTGCACAAGCGGGGAGAGGGGCAGAAGGAGAGGATTTCAAGCAGACTCCTCACTGAGTGCAGAGCCTGATGCGGGGCTCAATCCCAGGATGCTGAGATCATGACCTGAGCCAAAACCAACAGTTGGACACATAACCCACAGAGCCACCCATGAGCCTAGTTGCCATTATTTCACTAAGATTTTCTGCATTTCCTGCTTGTTATTTTGTCCAGTGATTATTCTGTCCATTCTCATTCTACACAATGAGAAAGCCACAAAAACTTTCACCTAGCTTAAAAGCAATTAAAGCCAAAGTCTACCATGACCCCAGAGAAGACTTAAATCCTCACCCACCACCCATCCTGTGCTGGCAGGCTTCTCCATACAGGATATAGCACATTCAAGAATACATGCTCCCACCCTTGCCTAATTTCTGACTTATGCTGTAACACAGAGTCTCTAAGCAACCTAAAATTACTTATACTCTTTCCGGCCTCTGAAATCAGTGCTCCCTGCCTTGGCTACATATGCAAATTCTGAATAAAACTATGTCTGCCCTCATAAGACTTAATATTTTAAGATTTATTTATGTATTGTTTAGAGAGAGAGAGCGTACATGGGGGGAGGGACAGAGGGAGAGAATCCTCAAGAAGACCCCCCACTGAGCATGCAGCCCAATGCCAATGTGGGGCTAGATCCAACAAACCCATGAGATCATGCCCTGAGCTGAACCAAGAGTCAGACACAACTGACTGAGCCACCCAAGTTCCCCAAGACTTACATTTGAAATGGAACTCATGATAAAGACAAATTCTGTGTGAATTTTCTGGGTCTACACTGTGCCTAATAACCATGGACTATATTTATAAGGCACCAAATATTTATTAAATTGAGTCATAATTATGGAAAGAGTCAGGTATAGGCATTCTGATAAAATGCTTATTTTAATCACTGCTTCAAGAGAAATATCAGATAACTCCTATAAGAGCATAAAGAGAACAGATAGTAATATCTAAACTACAGCAAGGTAGCCTTGAATGTTCCAATATCTCTCACTACCGAGTTGTGTCATTTACACTTAAAAGCATTTTCCACACAAATGAGACTATGAAACTCAGTGGGCCTGTTAGCCATTTTAAAATTATTTTAAACAGGTTTTTCTACATTTCCTTCAAAAATCAAATGTGTTCTTTAGTTTGGGCCACTTTTTTTTTTTTCATTTTTGGTCACTGAATCTACCTAACACCATTTTTTTTTTAATTCAATAAACCAGAATTTCTGTTTTTGACTAGTTTTCAGGTGGGCCAATAGCTGTCCCCAGTGTTTCACATTTTCCCATTACTCTTTATCAAAATTACTGTGTATATTATGCCCTTATGTGGTTTAAACACCAAATGATTTCATGGGTTACTTTTTTTTAGATTATTTATTTATTTGTCAGAGAGAGAGAGAGAGCACAAGCAGGGAGAGCAGCAGAGGGAGAGGGAGAAGCAGGCTCCCCCCTGAGCAGGGAGCCTGATGCAGGGCTCAATCCCAAGACTCTGGGATCATGACCTGAGCCAAAGGCAGACATTTAACCTGAGCCACCCAGACACCCCTCATGGGTTAGTTCTATCATTTCCAAATTTTTGATGGAGAAGCTGGGACTCATGGCACCTAAGTGGCCTCATAGAGGACTTTACAAAGGGCACTACTGAAGATGGTGAGTGGGTGTAGAGAGATAGTAAGCAGGGAAGATAAGCATTCCAGGTGCAGAAAATGGCCAGCCAGGCCTGAGTGGAAGTACACAGCTGAGTGAGGACCAGCTGCCCCAGGATCTTTCATCAGTGCAGACATTCCCCTTTGTCACCATCCTGTAGCTCATTCCTTGAATGACAGAAGGACTACCTTGCCTCTGGTGAAATATAATAGGCTTGTGATATTTTATAAAGAAAATATAAAAAATACTCCTTTATTCTATAATAACTTTTTTCCCACTGACTTGGACCCAAGTTTCAAAATTACCCCATTATACACAGAATCAATACACACTGAGTTTGTATACTGTTCCTTGACACTGACACTGTGTAACTTTGCAGAGACTCACCTAAAAAATGCAGGTAACAACACCTACTCCATATGGTTTTTGTAAGGACTAAACAAAATAATCTGTGAAAGCATCCAGTGCCTGGCACAAAGAAGTATGGTTTGGGGCCAATCTCAATGAATTTGGCTATATTTGGCTAGTGTCTCCAATCCAACCTAAAAAAGAGCAGGCAACCAGCTACTGGAGAGTTTATCCAATAACTCAATAATTAGTAACTAGGAATTTAATCTACCAGCTGTTTTAAAAAGTTGTAAAATGTTTTCTGCTTCTCTCCAGAATCATGCTGATGCCCCAAAAAGACATTAAAAATTATGTACAGACAATTGTGTTGAGGTAAGTGGCTTAACTTTTTAATGCTTCCCTCCTGGTGCATCAGCTAAGCCATTAGCACCAAGGGCAAATCTGGACTTCTTCCCAGGATCCCATCTGCTCCCCGAGGCTTATTTTAAATAATAATCTACTTATTCTAAGAAGGGAGATGTTCCCATCACATTAAACTGAAAGGTTTGGTGTCCCAGTTATTTTTTGTAGGGACTTAACAGCTCAAATAATTTCAACCTAAATGTTGGGAGTTGAGGGGAATAGAAACAATCTGGTATTAGATATTAGTCCAAGCAAACCTAAGTTAGAAGGTACTGGTGCTCTGAAAAAGGAAATACACAAAGGAGCAGAAAAAGGGCCAGATGAGAAGTTGAGTCCAGCAACCTACCGGCAAGTCAAGAGTCAGGAAGTCAGAGACAGAGAGGCAGGAGGGAGATGAGGCACAGCAACAGAACATGGCAGATGAAGCTGGCACAAAGTTCTACCATCAAAGACAGGAATGGCGTGAGGTTAACATTTGAAACATCTGCCCAGTGTTGGAATTGGGAGGACACAATTCTTAGCTAGGAACCCAGGCCAAATAACCAGCTATCAAATATGAAGGAGAATTTTCAGTTTCATCTCTCTAATCTTGTTATCTGACAACACTAACCAAAGAATTAGAAACAATTCTCCTTTGCCTGTAGGACACTGAGGTCTTCATGCTAACTCCTGGCCTTTCTTAGACAGCTTTTTTAGCTGGGTCTGTCAGCTTCTAAATATTAGTGTTTCCTTCCTACTCTCTCTAAATGATCTCATTTCAAGACTATACTTTCAGGGATCATTTCTATAGTTCGTTACTAAATGATCTCATTTCTTCATGCTTTATCCACCACCTATGAAGAGATGCCCTGTAGATTAGTATCCCTCCTAGATCTCCTTTCTGAATTCCAGCCCCATTTGTCAAGTGTTTAAAGGCCATCACATGGACATTTCATCACCTCCAGCCCATCCATACTTCCCCCAGTCAGTCATTCTCTCTCTCCCTTTCTCTTTCCCTTCCTCTCTCTCCCCGCTCCCTGCTTCCTTTCCCACTTGCCCATACACACACGTGCACATCCACACTTACATATACCTACATAAGCAAAAGCTCAATTTTGTATAAACCTTAATGTGTGTATAAATCACCTGGGTGTCTTGCTACAGTTCAGATTTGATTCTGATTTAGTCTGGGATGGGACCCCAGATGCTGCGTCTCTAACAACTCACAGGTGTTATCGATTCTGCTGACCCCTGGGCCATTCTTAAAGTCGCAATGGTAGCAAGGAACTAGGTCACCTAAATTAGAGTTGCACCTCTGCCACTACCTGGCTTCAGACCCTGCGTTATTCCATTCAGTGTCTTTATTCGTAAATGAGACAAGGAGACTACACAATTCATGAGGCTTTTATGCAGTTCTTAAAGCATGAATCAGGGGCTGAAATCTATTAACTGTAGCTAACAAAATGTACCCTGTTTCTGTGCAGTGAACCCTATAAAAAACTAACCAGGATTTAGTAGCAATGCTAAACCAAACTAGAATTTAGTAACAATACTAAAGTGTTCAGAACACTATCTGCAATAGATATGGGTCCAGAAAACACATTCTTTAAGGCATTGGGCCAGGGGCAAAATTGGCACTGGTAAAACACAGTGCTATTTTGTGAAATAATAACAGTTTGAAATGACTTCTTTTCTCAGTGGGTCTGTAAATCAAATGAGAGCCATCAGAAATACACTTGGAGAACAATAACTAAATAAATAGTACCAAAACAAAACCTAAGAATAAGAGTATTCCAGGTCTAATGGTTATTTTTTATGGCCTTATAATAAGCAAGGTGTTTATGGCTGTTCTGTATGTTTCCCCAGGGGGTAGATGACATGCAAGCTCCATACTGGTTTTTATTTTCCTCTTGTTGTGGTGGAGTATAGAAGAAACAAGACAAGGCTTGGAACACTAAGATTTGGGTTCAAGTAAAAGTTCTGTCTCTTACCAGCTAGATAATCTTGGTCAGATGATATGAGCCTCTATTTCTTCACTGGTGAAATGCAGATGGTAATAATGCATGTGCCAGTGTATTGCTTTGGGGATCAAATTAGCTAATGGGAATGAAAGCTTAACAAAAATTACACTACACCATAGAATACCAGTGGAGAATGTAAGGAGAGAGGGGAGGGGAGGGAGAGGAATAGTGGCAGTTATTTTGGATAAATGCATTGAAAATGGAACACTTCCTATCACTTCTTTTCTAAAAACCTTCAATTGCCTCATTGTCTACAAAAAGAAAAAAAAAAAGCATGCCCTTTGAGGACCACCACAATTTTGCCTCTGCCTGCACTTCTAGCCCACTTTCTAATACAGCATGTTGGCTTTCTACTGACAAGTGACTGTAAGGTCTCCATATTGCATGAGTGAGTGGATTACTAAACATTTAAGAGGGAAATGTAACTACCATTTGGAATTGCATACCATGTGTGAGACACTATGTATTAGTTACTTAATTTTTACAACCTCCCTATTGAGCTTGTAAATCATGTTATACTTGATGGTCCCTTCTGATTGCCTTGGTCCTACGAGCTAAAGGTCAAGGGGCAAAGTCTGCTCTGGAAGACTGTTCATTCCCCAGTTTTTCCACAAAGTTCTTCCTTTTGGCTTATCAAAACAGGATTAATCAAACTTCTCAAAGATTAGAAGTGGAATCTATTTCCTTTTCATTATGAACCAGTGAAAAGAATACTTCTGCCATGCCTCTCTGTCATTTGTTGATACAATATTTTCCAAAGAATGAAAGTGTAAAAATTTTGTGTGTACTCATTGTAAATCTAGTCATATTTACTATGACACATAGAATATCATGTGTTAGATTACTACAGGGCAATAATAGATTGACAACTACTGTGTGGGAACTGGCTGTACAAGCCAAGAGGAGAGGTATGAGATTCACCCTGAAAGAGGGCTAAGAAAAATTGGTTCTAATGTTACCATACCAGTTTACAGGGTGACAGGTATACAATTATCTCATTTTAATTCACTGAATCCTCCCCACCACCCTGTAAAGTAATCTAATCCCCATTGACCAGTTGAGAAAACCAAGACGAAGAGGAATCAAGTGACTTCCCCAAGGTCACATGGCCTCTAGACACAGGAGGTCACTTTTAAATACATATCTTCAATAAATAAATACATACATACATACACACATACATATATACATATCTTCTAAATCTAAATCCCTATTTCTTTTATGACCCTACTTATTTCTCTAACAAGTAAATACACAGTACCTGCCAAGGACCAGGCACAGCTCTCCTCACCAAGCACCCTTTAGTAGCTCTGGACTTTCTGAGACACCAAGACTCAATGCCTACTTTCAAAATAACATGTGGCCTTGGAATTCATTTTTCCGTTGGACCCAGAAAGTTAACAATATTTAAATATCATCATAAGAGAAGATAATAAATTTGACATTTGTGGAGACTTCGCATGTATTAAATCTTCCCTGGGATCACTAAGTCTGCTATCAAAGGTACCAACGTGTTGAAAAAGAGGATAGTTACTTCCCTGTCTTCCTGTTTTTGTCAGGCACAAAGGATAAGAACTCAGGGCAGGGAGTGTGAACAACACATTGGAGACAGAGATTAGAAACTTCTTCACTTTTAAGCTGAGGTCTTTACTTACATGTCCATTCATGCCACTGATTTATAGATTCATAGGCTGCAAGGGGACATGAAAAATGGTCCCTTGGCAAGAAACATCTTAAATAAACCATTTTCACTAAAAGGCAGGAGAGTATAGAGGTTCAGAATATGAACATGGAAGTAGATCACTTCCCAGTATCAAATCCCAGCTGTCACCTAATAGTTGTCTGACCTTGGGGAAGTTTCCTAACACACTATGCCTCAGTTTTCCATCTGAAAAATAGGATGGAATATAGTAATACCTAGGTCATAGATTTTCTGTGAAGAGTAAATGAAACATTATGTTTAAGGTACTTGGAAGACTGCTTGATAAATAGTAAACCCTTCATAAGTACAATTATTATTGCCACTCGTTTGCTCAAAAAGCATGATTCTCTATGCCAACAGGCCAGGTCCAAACCACTCAACTTGACCTTCAGGCCTTCTGAGATCCTACACACTGTGTCTTGAGTTTTATTTCCCACTATCTATTCAATTGTATTTCAGTAGTATTACCCAATCACTAAGCTCTTACTAAGTGCAGTTTTAGGTGTTGGAGGTATAGAGAACAGGCAACACAGGATCCTTGGACTCACAAAACTCAGTTCTTCTGATTCAGCCAGCCCAGTCTCCCCACTACCCCTTGAAATGTCACCTTTGTCTTGACCTTTATCCAAAACATCCTATCTGAAATACTTGAGTAACAGGACTCTCCCTTAGGCCTAATCAAATCTTACCTTCCTGTCAAAGTGCCCTCTTGCATGAAGCTTTCTCTGACAGTTCAACTGGAGGTTGCTCCCTTCTGAATTCCTACATCACAAAATTTAATTAGCTACTATCTTCATCCTTATGAAAATATTTTACCCACACTGTAACAAATTATGGCATTAGTAGTCAGAAAACCTTGAGTGGAAAATCTATTGCTGCTTCTTCTTAAGTACATGGTCCCAGATTTCTTTTTCTTTTTTTTTTTCTTTTTACCTCTACAAGCCTCAGCTTCCTCATCTGCATGGGAATCCTAGGACTTACCTCATGGTATTATGACAAGTAAGCAAAGCACATAGTAAGATATAGAAGGGCACCATAGCTATGATTCTGCTTAACATCAAATGAACCAGGCTCTACTATTGTGGCTGAAAAAAAACACTATTTAAAAAAATTGCCCATGACATTTTCAAAATGACTGTTCTTTAACATGCAGTCTCAGTCCACTAATTAAACCCTTTCTTCATCTTCAATGCAATTTTCCAGACAGACTATTCCTAGTGGTTCTTAGATAATCCTCAGAAATGTCAGTACCCTTCACTAATTCAGATTATCAGAGAAAAGCCAATCTCAAATAAGGACATTTCAAAATTATGACACAGCTATAAAATTGCTTCTGTATTACTTCTAAATACTGTTTTCATTCATCCATGCAATAAGGCTTTTTGTATTCCCATGCTGGACTTCAGAAATACAAACATGGAATAGGACAAAACCCTCTGCTTAATGAATCCACAGTCCATCAGAGGAGGTCAACATACAGCATCCAGACTGCGACCAAGGAAAGCATTGATGAGGAAGTCACCAATTCTATGTGGGGGACTCAGGGAGAATTTACAGAACAGTTGCCTGAGCTAAGATTTAAAAGATGTGTAGCAGTTTCCAGGCAAAACAAGAGAACAGCATGTGCAAACATACCAAGTCTGAAGGAGTGAAGATAATTCTGGGAACTGTACATAACCCACCAGGCTGGCACTCAAGATCTGTGTACAGGATGAACAAAGCCAAGGCAAAAGATTTTGTGGAAGCTCTTATGTACTTTGCTAGAGAGTTTGGACTTTATCCTGTGGGCCCAAGAGCCAAGAGACCAGGTCAGAACGGACTCTAGAAAAGATCACTGGCAAAAGTGAGAACAGATAGGAACTGAGAGAGACTGGCATGCTAGGGTTATGGAGATTTATCTAGACATATTAGAAAGGAATTGTCCTTCCTACTACAATGTTTGCCTGGCTTAATGAAGACCTAGGGTTTATTTTAAGTTGAGCACATCAATTGCTATCATTGTATTAAGTCATAAAAGGCCATTGCAAACAACTTCTGATTTTATAGAAGAGCCAACTAAGCCCAAGGAAGGAAAGCAGTGTGCTTTCATGCCACAGTAGTTAGGGAAGACATAGGATGAGCACTCAGGGCTCTAAATATCCAGCCCTTTCCACTTATTCTACTGCTAGGAGATTGCTTTTGTTTGTGAAAGGCTGTTTTTATCATGAGAGCAATTAAATGCCTCTTTCTCCTCCTTTTTTTTTCTCCTATCATTCATCTGATGTTCTGTTTACACAATTAATTTTTACTGTCTATGAAGAAAGCCTTTTCAAAGCCAAGGTAAATTTCAGCCTAGCCCTTGTCAGCCTGCTGGCTGATTCCTAATTAACTAAGATGAAATAAATGGAGGTTTATTGTTGTTGAGCTTCTTAAAGCCCTCTGCTTATATTGGATTTGGAAGCACTTGACAGGGAGAATGTGTGTCTTATATTCCTTGAATTCAGACTTGACGATAGACAGATGACAGAGCAAGGGAGGTGTCACAGTAGGACACCAGCCTGGCAGGGGTTTCCCAAATCCCTTATTAACTACTGTGTTGATGCAGGGGGAATACTCCAGGAAATGCATTGTCGGAGAAGGGTCTGAGCCCAAACCTTACATTGGTGACATCCTTGTGTCTCCAAATTAAATACCCTTGAGAACCTCAGTATTGAGATAGAACAGGATTACTGTTGCAAGTTTATTATCATTGCAATTCTCATTCACACAACAATGGAGGTGGTTATGATTCTGTGGAAACTGGAAGTAATGGCTACCCACAATCTCATATGCTTTTTTAGCAGTCGTTTGAAGAATAATGACCAAAGTTTTTCCATATTTGACTGAAACCATAAATCTACAGAGCCAAGACGTTCAGTGAATATTAAACACACACACACACACAAAAAAAAAAAACATGAAAAAACTATACCAAGGCACA
Source organism: Mirounga leonina (assembly GCF_011800145.1). NCBI lineage: Eukaryota > Metazoa > Chordata > Mammalia > Carnivora > Phocidae > Mirounga > Mirounga leonina. Next base: position 43,645,917 of record NW_023270387.1, read on the forward strand.
TAATCAAATTGCTCAGAACCAATGATAAAAAGAAAAATCTTAAAAGCAGCCAGGGAAAACACTACAAGTTACATGTAAACAGGAATAAACATGAAAATGACAGCAGATTTCTGGTTAGAACACAAGTGAGAAAATAGTGAAGTAACATTTTTAAAAGACAATAGGAAAATAACTGTCAATTAGACTTCTGTACCCAGAAAAATAACCTTTGCAAATGAAGGTGAAATTAAGAATATTTCAGACATACAAAATCTAAAAGAATTCAATACCGGCAGATCAGCAATACAAGAAATGTTAAAGGAAGTCCTTCAGGCAGAAGGAAAATAGTACAAGAGGAAAATATGAATCTACATACATAGGTACGTAGATATCTACAAACAGATAGATATCTACAAACGTAGATAGATATCTGGTGTTCTTCCAGATATGGTAATACTTTTACAATGATAATTGACTATTTAAAACCAGGAATCAACAAATTACAGCCCACAAACTATTTTGTGGTATGGATGTTTGTAACCTCCCTAAAATTCACATGTTGAAATCCTATTGCCCAAAGGGGATGGTATTAGGAGGTGGGGTCTTTGGGCAATGATTAGGTCATGAGAATGGACCCTCATAAATGAAATGAGTGCCTTATCAAAGAGGGTCCAGAAAGATCTCCTGCTCCTTCTTGCTGACTATTTTTTAAATAAACTACTACTAAAAAACATTCTCATTCATGTATATATCACCTATGACTACTTTGAACTAGAGTTAATTGCTGCAACAGAGACCATATGGCACACAAAGCCTAAAATATTGATTATGTAGCTCTTTATAGAAAAAGTTTGCCAACCTCTGGTTTAAACAAAAATAGTAGCAATGTATTATGGTGTTTATAACATATTAAAGTAAAAAGTATGATATAATAACACAAAGTTCAGGAGGAAAAAAATGAGAATATATGGTTGAGAGTCTTCACTATATGCACAATGATATAATATTTCTTGAAAGGTATAATACAGATGTATGCTGTAAATCTTTAAGCCACCACTAAATAAAACAAAATTACAGTTAACGAGCCAACAAAAAACTAAGTGGAATCATATTCAATTAATCCAAAAGATGACAGGAAAAGTAGAAAAAGGGAAAGAAAAAGAAGGTAGATTTATACTTAATCTATCAATACTTATATTAAATGTAAATGGCCTAAATACCTTGATTAAAGGGCAGATATGGTCAGATTGGATAAAAAAGCAAGGTCAAACTATATGCTACCAAAAGGAACACACTTTAAACATAAAGACATTAATAGACTAAAAATAAAGGAATGACAAATAATATACCATGCTAACACTATCAAAGGAAAGCTGGAACAGCTACATTTTTTCAAACAAAGGAGATTTCAGAATAAAGAATACTATCAAAGATTTAAAAAAAGTTATTTGATAATGATAAACAGGTTAATTCATGAAGAGGATATAACAACCTTACACATTTATGAATGCAAAAAGAAATAGATGAAGCAAAATCTAATAGAACTGAAAGGAGAAATAAGTCCACCTTTATAGTCAGAGATTTAGGGTAATACAATTAAAACAATAATGAGTACCACTTCCCACCTATTAGCATGCTTAAATTATAAAGTTCATCCTAAGAGTTGGCAAGGATGTGGAAGGGCTAAAAATCTCCCACACCACTGGTGGAATATAAAATGGTACAACCACTTTGGAAAAGTAGTTTGGCAGTTTCTCAGAAAGTTAAACATGACCTACCATATGACCCATACTTCCACTCCTAGGTATTTAGGCAGGAGAAATGAAAGCATATATCCATACAAGGGCTTGTACACAAATGGTCACATCATCTTTATTTGCAATAGCCAAAAACTGGAAATAACCCAAATGTCCATTAATACCTGAATGGATATATAAACTATGGTATATATGTACAATAGGATACAAATCAGCAATGAAAAGGAATAAACTATTGATACATGCTAAAATATGGATGAATCTCAAAATAATTATGCTAAGTGAAAGAACGACCAAAAAAAAAAAAAAAAAGACTATGTACTATATGATTTCATTTATATAAAATTCTATTAAATGAAAGCTAACCTTACAGGAACAGAAAGTAGATCAGTCATTGCCAAGGGATGGAGGTGGAGGACAGCAGGGAGGAACTAGTGAGAGGAATTACAAAGATGCATGAAGACAGTTCTAGAAGTTAAATTTTTATTAACTTGATTGTGGTGATGGCTTCATGGATACATGCTTAAGTCAAAACTTATCAAATGGTATACATGTAGCTTATCAATACATCAATTATTCCTCAGTAAAGCTATTTTTATTAAAAATGGAAGGAGAGAATCACTGGTCTATATCAAGGTCAGCCAAAGGTGCCTGGAGAGGGCCCACAAAGCATAACTGCTTTGTCGGCAGAGAGGTACAGACCCAGTAGCTCCAGAGTGCTCCTGGCCCCTCCCACTGTCCCCTTCCAGTACCTGAGAGAATATTAGTTCTAAACCCTATTTTGCTTCCCGTGAGAGCACATAGAGCTGCTGTTCCCTCTCATCTCAAGGGTGTGGTAGGAGGAAGTATTCTTTACCTACCACCATCTTTTTTTTAAAGATTTTATTTACTTATTTGACAGAGAGAGACACAGCGAGAGAGGGAACACAAGCAGGGAGAGTGGGAGAGGGAGACTCAGGCTTCCTGCGGAGCAGGGAGCCCGATGTGGGGCTCGATCCCAGGACCCCGGGATCATGACCTGAGCTGAAGGCAGACGCTTAACGACTGAGCCACCAAGGGACCCCCCCCACACCACCATCTTTTCAGAATAACTCTCTCTGCTATCACCAAACACTGACAGACACCGGAAGAAGAGGTATCCACAGCTTTGAACGATTGCCAATGTCTAATTTGTACTGTTAGATTATACAAAGCTTTTTCTCCATGCAATCATTTAGGAAGTATCCAATCATTTAGGGAACTGAAAAATAAATCTTTTTTTAAAAAGTACTGACAGTGTAATCCATCATTTTTTTTTTTACCAATGTACTTTCCAGCACAAAGAGGAACAGTGTAGAAATTAAGGAATTAGGGCACAATTATAGATGTGTTGCTTATCTGTGCTCCCCTCTATGTAAAATCTGAAAAATTCTTTCCATCACTAAATATTGCACCACCCACATTCTATACTAGCTACACATAGGAGGCAATACGTGATGCACCCTCCAAGTGATGAATCAATTGTCCAAATAACACTTATACTTTGGTCAGAGGAAGACCAGACCAAGCTGTCAAACTAGAAATTGAGAAAATGATCATTCAAGGAATTCAGAATTTTACTGAGTACAAATAAATTCACTACTTGGCCTTGATTGTCCACAAATTGACTTTTAAAACTGATAGCACTTAGATTTTGATGTGAGACATATTAATCTCAAATATATTCCACATGCTTTAAAAGACAGAAATCTTGGGTTGGCCTGGTGGTGGGTATTGAGGAGGGCACATTCTGCATGGAGCACTGGGTGTTATGCACAAACAGTGAATCATGGAACACTTCATCTAAAACTAATGATGTAATGTATGGGGATTAACATAAGAATTAAAAAAAATATTTTAACTGATGCAACTACATTAGCAAAAAAAAAAAAAAAAAAAGAATTTGTCTTTCAAAGATGCTGAAAGGGGCACCTGGATGGCTCAGTCGGTTAAACGTCTGCCTTCAGCTCAGGTCATGATCCCAGGATCCTCGGATCGAGTCCCGTATCGGGCTCCTTGCTCAGCGGGGAGCCTGCTTCTCCCCCTCCTCTGCTGCTCCCCCTGCTTGTGTGTGCTCTCTCTCTCAAATAAATAAATAAAATCTTAAAAAAAAAAAAGACAGAAATCTATCTAAGGTATACCAAGATGGTAATAATCTATTTGGATAGTGACATTGTTGTGGTGGTAGGAAAGATGCAGAAAAACCTGACTGATGTCTGTGGAGCAAAGGGGGATCCTACAGCTTCCATGGAACCCTCCCTGATATATGGAATATAAGATAGAAAGAGGATTTTCTTTAGCTAAACTGATAGATACAACATTTATCCTTGGCTTATCTTTCTTAAAATCTGAAAAGGGCAAATTCTGTATTATCACTATATAATATATTCAATCACATTTCCATTTCTGAGAGCAGATGAAAAGTGGGATGCCTGGGATTCTAAATTAATTCCTTTTATTCCTTTTCAAGACACAGCTTCTGTGCTGTAGAAGGGTATTGCTGCTCCCTTCTCATTTCTTATTTATAAGTCAACTCCCTGTCCTAATCATCTGCAGCTCTTCCCCACAGCTAAATGGTTTCAAAGAAACTGAAGTTTGGCATCTTCTGCAAAGTGCCTACTGCTTTACTCCTTAAATACTCATATTTACTTTAGAGTTAAATAAAAAGTAAAGTTAGTATGTCCAAGGACAACTCCGTATACCTACTGCTAGATCTGATTCTGACTGGTAATCCAATACAATCATTGAACTCTTTGATTGCAAGAGATAGAAATCCAACCCAGGGTTTTTTCTACAAGGCTGTAAATATAGCTATAAACAATTTCAGGCTTATAGCCTTCCAACCTAATGGCCAGAAAGCAATTTTGAATTGCACACCTGCAATTTGAGATGCTCATAAAGGACACAAGGGATCATGAACCTGATTTCCATACCCCACGACAGAGGTGTTAGGATTTTCAGCCTCCACTAAAATGACATAATTCGGCTGAGGAGGGAGGAAGAGGTTAGGAAACAAAACCACTTGGTGAATAGTTGGAAATTGGGAAGCCATTTTACTACATCCATCCACCTTATACTTTAGGTTTGCTTACTCATCTTACAGACCTCTTTAACCACATGAAAGGTAACACTGCTACTTGAGAATGCGACCATAAGCAATGGGAGGGTCTTAACTTCATGATCCAAATGAATATAATTAAACCATTGGAAGTTTTATCTGAACTACAGATTAGAAGGTCTCCCTTAAGTTAAAAAAAATTTTTTAAATACCAAGAATTATGACATAGGTAACAGGTAGAATTTGTGTTTCAAAGAGAATAACCCAACATAAAATTTTGTGCTTGCTCACTACTTCTTAACTGTTAGAAATCTGAGACTTCTGCCTTCTTTCACCTTAAAACTTCAAAGAGTAAAATAGCTTCACTCTCATTGGGCTTTAAGCCTCAAAACTTAGAGGTTTGAACAATTTTCCAAAATGTGCTTTCACCTACAGTACAATTCTATGAAATGTTTTCAAAGTGGTAGATTTGGGCTTTGTCCTCTGTCTGTGTCAGTCATGGGAGGATGCCATCAGAGGATGAGAAGGAGATGTGCTTTGTATTTGAAAAATTCACAAGGAACCTCAACTGGACAAACATTACCTTTTGTACTACAGTCCTCTAATGAGTCCTTCATTCTCTCATCCAGAGTAAGACCTTTCTTCCCCATGATGCTGCCCCCCTCACCACAGAACCTGGAACAATATGATGCCCCCCTGTCTGAAGACACCTCAGACACCTTATTAACTTTCATAAAGACCTTTGCTTCATAACACCTGTTATTTCTTCCAGCACAAATTATCACAGTAAGGTTTATTCTTTATATAAATATAATATGCTTACTATAGAAAACTGAAAATATAAAGAAAATCTTTCAAGAGATCATACAGGCTTTTTTCATTTGGGATTATATCATAAGCATTTTTTACACAATTAAATCTGAAAACATGGTTATATTGGCTGTAAACTACCATTCAGTCATATTAATGTGCCATAATTTACTTAATTACTAGTATTTGTTTTCATGGTTTTTCTATTAATAAATAATACTATTAAACAGACATAAATCTTTTTCTACAGAATTATTATTTTGAAATTAATCTGCAGAAATGGAATGACAGGACCCAAGGAGATAAATCATTTTAAAACTCTTGATATATACTGCCAAATTTCTTCTCAGCAAAGATACATTAAATTTTCACTTACTAGCAGAATCTGAGAGATTATCTTTGCCATCAATACTATCATCATGTGAGTATTTTCAACAAAATTTAAACAACGTTATCAAAATAAAAATTTGAAATGAGTTCATTTCTCACCAGTGACTTAATTTGCACCATGACTAGCATCCCAGTAGCTGATGCTTATTTTAAATGCAGACTTTCTTGTCAGTAACCTAAATGTTTATCAAAAAGGGGACAGTTAAATTATGGTACATCTATACAATGGGATAATACATAAGTAATAAAAAAAAACTGAGAAATATACATGTTTCTTTTTTTAAAAAACTACATTACTACATATGGTACATATAGTATACACCATATATATATATCATGTATATATGATTAAATATTCATAGAAATATTCACCAAACTACTATGAACAGTCTTAACCTAGTAAGAGTGGGTTTATTATTGGGGAACGGAGGATTCTTGAGTTGGAAATTTCAACTTGAATTTTACTACAATGAGCATACTTTTGCAATTATGTCCAGTGAGAATAGATACAACACTCCATTCGAAATTAATAGATATTTTTACTACCTACTAAGGAAGTTTTATTTTACAGGTTTTGAAGCCACAAAGTAATTTCTGAGAGAGTTGGGGGAAAATACTAGTTTTTTATACCTACCTTTATAATATTGTAAGATCTATCTGGTGAATTTAGAAATACAAAAATGTACTGTGGGTACAGTCTGATACTACTTGCTATATTTGAACATCAATGTGGAGGTGGGGGTATAAAAAAAAAACAAAGCAAAAGACATCAAGGGAAAAATATTCTGAGAAGTCTGATCATCCTCTCAATTGCTCTGTGTCCAAGTCTTGGCATTATCTTCTATTCATTTCACTCTAATCTCTTCTATCCAACATGGGTTCTTTCTCCCAGTCAACTCAGATATGCACCTCCTTTTATCTCCCACAATCAAGGTCCCAACTCGGGTCCACAGTTCTCTCACCATCAGCAGCTTTCTAGGGAATTTTTTGCCTCTAAGTCACCTTCTGCCTCCTGCAACAGAAGCGATTCCACATTTCCCTTGCCAAGACTTATTAGTACATTTTCATCAGCTGTAAAGTAAAATTCTAATTCCTTGGCATAACATTCAAGGACCTACGCAGTGTGCTGCCTGGTCCACCATTTTCCAACATCACTATCAACTAGATGTGCTTCCCCCATCCCAACTCAACAACAAATTCACATTTTTCTGTCCTTCCCCTTAGGTCCTACCTCCATGTCTCTGCTTGTGATAATCCATCTATGTCCCAGTATTTTAAACTGAGAAACTATAATTCCCTGAGGATGTGAGAAAGGAGGAGAAACCAGGGCACAACTTAACTTTGATCACAAAGATTTGGGAGTGAAACTTTATTATTTGAACTTGGATGCAAAACTCAAATGAAACTTTAAGGCAATGATAAGCCTCTAACTATTCTCTCCACCACCACAACTGGGTCTGGGGGAGGCAGCACACACACCCCTCCCAAACCCAGCCCCCACAGGTTTGTGGCTACTCCCTTTTGCTCTTTGGAGTCCTCTACTTGACTTTTTGAGAAGCACTGCTCTAGGTGGAAAATTTTCCAACCTCTTTCTGTTTGACAATTCCTGCCCATTTTTAAGAGCCAGGTCCTCTACAAAACACTCCAAAATCTCTCCCAAAAAATGAAACCAAAAATAAAACTCCCTTCCTTTACTCCCAAGGCATATATAATAACTATTACAAACTGCTGTTAAGCTTAGATGGGCTTGTGGACTCCCAATCCCTGCCTGTTCACAAAATAATGCATCTCAGTAAAGATCAAGGACAACTTGAGTGAATGCATGCCAGAATACAGACTTATCCAGGTGTGGGGAAATAAAACTTCCCAGAATTTATCTATGATCCTGGAAAAAGCCTCAGCCTCCTGAGCTATAAAAATGTATATGCTCTAAAGTGAGGGAAAGCTTACTTTCACTTCTCAAAATATGTCTAGATCTGTAGATTAAAATTGCCCCAAAAGTCAAGTGGGTAAGTCCCAGAATAGGTACCTAGGTTAGGTCAGAAGGTGCTTGAAGGGAGCATTATCTACCGAGGTATTTCCATTTTAAGAAGTAATAAACCCCTGATCTTGGGATACCTTTTGTCACAAATCCTAGAGGCAAGGGACTATCAAGTACCTGGGGTGATTTTATTTGCACATGAAAGGGCTGGAGTGTCTGGAGGAAACCCTTCAGGAGAGACGGAAGACAGTTGCCTCCTTCCCCTTTGTGAGCAAAAAGAAAAAAAATCATTTTTCTCTTCCCTCACCTATGGGGTCCAGTTACTTGCACAAAACAGTTGACTTGGCTCTCATCACACCACCCAGGGGCCACGACTAGGGCAAAGAGGAGGCCAGAGCACTTATTTACTGTGAAGTATTTAATAAGGAATGTATCTCTGATAAAGAATACTTCATGTGCACATTCGGCCTAAATTAATAAAGACAAAAATTAAGAACCTAACATAAAACTTATAAGAATTTAATGTAGCCAATATTTGTCTTCATTCTTGCATTTTGCTATTATTGTTATTGTCTCTCCCCAACTCTCATTGTCTCTCCCCACTTCTGTCATCCATTTGCTTCCAGAAGCCTCATTTATGTTTACCATTTACCTTGTCGTCCTGATCTTGGCATACTGCTGCTCATTAAGACATCATTGTTTCCCAGAGGGGAGCTCTCTTTCAGAGTGATGCAGAAGTGTCTTAATCTAGTTATAGACACCTGGGATAGTGAGTCAGCTAACCTGCAAGAAGCATGAAAGAGACATGATAAGTCATAAATCCCCAATCAGATCTCCTTGTACTAGCTCATAACAGTGAAAAAATGCAAAGGTAGCAAATGAGCATGCAAGAGATAGAGGTTAGTGAGCTATGGCTGCGCTGTCCATGCTAATCATTCTCCTACTTAATATATTCATAGAAATTCTCACACCTACTTAACATATTCATGAAACCTCTAGTACTCACTTAAATATTCATGGAACTTGCTCATTTTCAGTCCCACAGTGCTCACAAAAGTTATTACAAATAGATAAGGTGGGAAAGGTAATCTGAGGCCAGAATGTGTCTGCCTCCTTCAATAGTGTTAGCATCTGGTCAGGAGCAGAGACTGTATCTAATGAATTCTGATTTCTCCAAACATCTAACATTATACTTCACACACAATAAAGTTTTACTAAATGCTTGTCAAATCAAATAACTTCTACAGAAAAAATGTGATTAATAGAGGATGAACTGAATAGTGTTAATGAAAAACTTACTCTCTGTAAAAAATCAAGTTATCACAGTGTTGGTAAGTGTATGGGGACATAATTACAAATACACAGTTAGTGGCCATATAAATTTGTTCATTCTCTTTAGAGGACCTCTTTTTGCGATTACCAAAATTTTACTACACATACCCTTTGACCTAGAAATTCAACTTCTAAAAATACATCTTATAAAAAAATACATCTTATAAATGTATGCATATGGAAAAAAATGTGCAGATAAATGAATGCTGCATTGTTTTTTAAAGCAAAGGAAAAATAAGCTTTCATCCATTAATAGAGAACTAATTAAATAAGCTATACTACTTCCACTCATTAGAAATATAACACACCAACTACTATGTCATTGACAAAAACCCAAACATAGCAGATAGGTCTATATGACATGGTAAAATCTTCAAGATAAATTGTTACTTGGGGGAAAAAAAGCAATTAAGATCTAGAACAGTATATTTAGAATAACCTGTGTATTTTTTTCTGTGAAAGTAAACACACACACACACACACACATTTCCTGAAAGAAGACACAAGAGACAGTTGATAGTAGTCAAGGATTTGGATGAGAAAACCATTTCATTCTCCTCTCACTGTTTGAATTTTTATTCTTTTTTATGAAAAAAGAAAACAATACAAAGTTAACAAAAAAGGGGGGGCACTGGAAGTCTTAGGCATAGCAATCAGACAAGAAAAGCTATATAAGGCAACCAAATTGGTAAGGAAGTAAAATTTTCTCTATCTGCTGATGACATAATACTATACATAGAAAACCCTAAAAAAATCCACCAAAAAACTATTAGAATAAATGAATTCAGTTAAGTTGCAAAATACAAAATTAACAGAAATCTATTGCATTTCTATACACTCATAATGAAAGAGCAGTAAGAGAAATTAAGAAAACAATTCCATTTATAATTGTACCAAAAAGAATAAAATACCTAGAAATAAACTTAACCAAAAGGTAAAAGATCTGTACTCTAAAAACTATAAAATACTGATGAAAGAAACTGAAGACACAAATAGAAAGATATTCCATGCTCATGGAGTAGAATTAGTATTGTTAAAATGGCCAGACTACCCAAAGCAATCTACAGACTCAACTCAATCTTTATCAAAATACCAATAGGATTTTTCACAGAACTAGAATAATCCTAAAATTTGTATGAAACCACAAAACACTGTGAATAGCCAAAGCAATCTTGAAAAATAACAAAGCTGGAAGTATCACAATTCTAGATTTCAAGATATTCTTTTTTTATTTTATACTTTAAAATTCCAGGATAATTAATGTACAGCATTATATTAGTTTCAGGTGCATGATGTAGTGATGCAACAATTTTATACATTATTCAGTGTTCATTTAGATAAGTGTACTCTTAATTCTCTTCATCTATTTCATCCATCCCCCCCACCCACCTCTACTCTGGTAACCACCAATTTGTTCTCTATATTTAAAAGTCCTTTTTATTTGTCTCTTTTTCTCTTTGCTCTTTTATTTTGTTTCTTAAATTTCAAAAATGAATGAGATCATATGGTATTTATCTTTCTCTGACTTATTTCACTTAGCATTATACCCTCTAGATCCATCCATGTTGTTGCAAATGACAAGACAGCATTCTTTTTTATGGCTGAGTAATATTCCATTGGATAGATATACTACATCTTTGTTCATCTGTTGATGAACATATGGATTTCAAGGTATTCTACAAAGCTATAATAATCATAATATTATGGTACTGGCAAAAAAAAAAAATAGACACATAGGTCAATGGAACACATTAGAAAGCCCAGAAATAAACCTCCACTTATATTAATCTACAATAAAGGAGGCAAGAATATACAATGGGGAAAAGAGAGTCTTTTCAATAAATAGTGCTGGGAAAACTGGATAGCTACATGCAAAACAATGAAACTGAACTGCTTTCTTACACCCTACCCAAAAATAAACTCAAAATAGATTAAAGACCTCAACATGAGACTTGAAACCATAGAACCCCTAAAAGAAAACAAAGACAGTAATCTTTGACATCAGCCTTAGCAACATTTTTCTAGATATGTCCCTTCAGGCAAGGGAAACAAAAGCAAAAATAAACTATTGGCCAAAATAAAAAGGCTTTTGCACAGCAAAGGAACCATCAACAAAATGAATAGGCAACCTACTGAATGGGAGAAGGTATTTGCAAATGATATATTCAGTAAGGGATATTAACCAATATCTGAAATATAAAAAACAAGAAACAAGCAAAAAAAAATTATACAACACCAAAAAACCCCAAAACTCTCATTTAAAAAACAGCAGAGGATCTGAATAGACATTTTTTCAAAGATGACTTATAGATAGCCAGCAGACACATGCTCAACATCACTAATCATCAGGGAAATGCAAATCAAAAGCACAGTGAGATATCACCTCACTCCAGTCAAAGTGGCTAGTATCAAAAATACAAGAAATAAGTTTGGTGAGGATGTGGAGAAAAAGGAATCTGTGCACTGTTGGTGGGAATGTAAATTGGTACAGCTACTGTAGAAAACAGTATTCAGTTTCATCAAAAAATTAAAAATAGGGCAACCATATGATCCAATAATTCCACTACTGGATATTTACCCAAAGAAATAAAAAGAGTAATTTGAAAAGATATATGCACTCCTATGTTTATTGCAGCATTATTTACAATAGCCAAGATATGGAAGGAACCCCAATGTCCATCCACAGATAAATGGGTAAAGATGTGGTGTGAGTATACACACAAAGGAATATTACTCAGCCATAAAAATAATGAAATTTTGCCGTTTGTGACAACATGGATGGACCTACAGGGTATTATGCTAAGTGAAATAAGTCAGACAAAAAAGACAAATACCATATGATTTAACTTGTATGTGGAATCTAAAAAACAAAACAAAATACAGAAAATGAACATGGTTGCCAGAGTGGGGGAGTGGGAAAAAATGGGTAAAGGGGAGAGGGAGATATGGGCTTCCAGTTAAGGAATGAATAAGTCATGAAGATAAAAGGTACAGCATAGAGAATATAGTCAATGATGTAGTAGTCTTGCACAGTGACAAATGGTACACTTGTGAGCATAGTGTAAAATATAAACTTGTCAAATCACTATATTGTACATCTGAAACTAATGTAACATTCTGTGTCAACTATACTTCAACTTAAAAAGAAAAAAAAATAACAGAAAAGGAAAGCAAGCTATAGAATTGCGAAGGTACAGGGGGCATTGGGAGTAATTAGCTCAAATGGTACAAATGATAAGGGAGTTGCTTGAGGGAACATAGCTGTTATCAGGGCTTCAATTGCAACTAGGACCAGGTCCTCTTTACCTTGGGTAAAGATCCTAACTCAGATCTTTACCCAAGTTTAATAGTGTACATACTACCTACCATTTATTGAGCACCTACTCTGTGCCATGTACAAGGCATCACACTAGGTACTTTATAGAGAATACCTCTAATTCTTTCTAATTCTTACAAGAATCCTGCAAAGTATGGTTTGAAAGTGTTGTAAGGGTCATTCAAGTTTCAGGACCGTTTTACAGCTTAGAGCAAATTCCCACATTAGGGTTAAGTAGCCTGGAGTACAAGGTACTTCACAATACGTTATCTCTGCTAGCTCTATTACCTTAAAAAGGTAGGTTTTATTTCCACTTTATAAATAAGGAAACCACACATCTTGCTAATGATTACACAGCTGATAGGTGGTGAAGCTGGGATTCCAACCCAAGTTTGCCCAACTCCCAGATCTCCTTGGCAGTACTTCACATTCTACATCTTGAAACTATGGATAGTCCGAGAAGTTGATTTAAAGTTTTGCTTACTTGTTGCAACTTTTCAATTGACTACCAGCAAATCAGTAGTAATACTTGTATGTATTGACACAGATGTTCCTTTACATATTGACATCCCACTCAAAGCCGTACATTTCATTGTCCAGCTTTATCATCTATCTCTTTCACTACTACACACTGTTCTCTGTGATTCCTGAGTCCAAATGTTGTCACTAGCACCACTTGCCAACATTCAAGCCCTGGTTTGATGCAGAAAAATCCTAAAAACACTTCAGGTTCCACACCCAATTCTGCCTGTCCATAGCTACTTCTCTTTTTAAAGTATTAAAAAAAAAATCACAAAGTAAAATCTTAGTGCTATAAACTAATTACTGTACATCTGCCTCAACAATTACTATATTAAGCAATTTACAGTTACAATTTCATTCATTTGTAATTGAGCTCCACATAGCTCCCACTGATAGCTATTTTAGTTCCAAGACTTAAAATTCAACTCAACAATTATGTTCATCATTATGAAAATACATGACTCCAACTACCCATACGGACAAAGTGCCAGGGTGAGCTAAAGCTTCAGGTTTCTTGAACCTACATATTTCTGTTCTCTATCTTTGGCTCTGAAATCATGCTGTCTAACTCAGCCTTATTTCCATGTAGATATTGAAGTGATAAAAAAAATACTTCTAGACATGGTTAAATTTGTTTTGCTTAGTATCTCTCTCCTATACTACACATAAAAATGAATTTCTCATGAAAGCTTCACAGTATCAATAATTATATCAATAAAACAGTTAAAGAAACTAACATACAATAAGCTACACATATTTACAGAGTCAAATTTGAGAAACTGTCATATATTCACCTGTGAAACCATCACCACAAACAAAATAATAAATATATCCATTACCCCCAGTGAACTTATTATGCACCTTTGTAATTCTACCTTCCACAATTTCCCATTCCTGGCAACCACTGATCTGCTGTCACTCTAGCTCAGTTTGTATTATCTAGAATTTTATATAAATGGAATTATACTTCATGTGTTCTTTTTTGGTCTCCTTTCACTCAACATAATTATTTTGAGATTCACCCATGTTGTCATACATATAAATAATACAAATAAATCTGCTCTGAATATTTACATACAAATCTGTGTATGGATATATGCTTTTATTTCTCTCAAGTGGAAAGACTGAATCACAAGACTGGCAGTTTCTAAGAAGTTTCACATAAACCTGCTTTCCAAACTGGTTAAACATTTTACACCTCCACCAACAATGGAGAAGAGTTCAAGTTTCCCTACATCCTTACCAACACTTGATACAGTCAGTATTTTAAATTTAAACTTTTTTTAAAGATTTTATTTATTTTTATTTTAGAGAGAGAGCAAGCGAGCAGTGGTGGGAGGGGTAGAGGGAGATCATCTCAAGCGCATGCCATGCTGAGCACAGAGCCCAACACAGGGCTTGATCTCATGACCCTCAAGATCTCATGATCTTGAGATCATGACCTGAGCTGAAATCAAAAGTTGGATGCTTAACTGACTGAGTCATTCAGGCACCCCATTAAATTTTAACCATTCTAAAAGGAACATATGATTGTCTATTGCAGTTTTAATTTGCCTTTCCCTAAGTACGAACAACATTGATGATCTTTTCACATATTTATTTACCATCTGTCTATCTTCTTGGGTAAAGTGTCTATTAAAAACTTTTACCTATTTTTGTGTTGGGTTGTTTTCTCATTGAGTTTTGAATGTTCTTTACATATTCTGGATAAAAATTATCAGATATATGATTTGCAAAAATCTTTTCCCAGTGTACGGCTTGTCTATTCACTCTCTTAATAGTGTCTTACAAAAAGCAAAATTTTTAAATTAATGAAGTACAATTTATCAATTAAATTTTTTATCCAGAAATGTTATAGCTCTTGGTTTATGTCAATGAAGCACTTTGAGTTAATTTTTTATATGGCATGATGTATACATTGAAGTTTGTTCTTTTGCATCTTAATATGCAATTGTTCCCACATCTTTTGTTGAAAATACCATCCTTGCCCCTGGATTGCTTTTGCACATTTTTCCAAAAAACAGTTGTCCTTTTAAGTGTGAATCTATTTCTAGACTCACTATTCTGTTCCATTGATCTTTTCTATCTTTCTAAGTTTTTTCCTCTGTGCATTATCTTTTCCTAGCCTTTACTATTAACTATTACTTTAAAAGTACATTTCTCATAGGCAATATAGTTTGGTTTTGCTATCCAGTTATCTCTGTCTCTTAATTGATGTATTTTATGTTACTTTAAGTTTCATTTTATTATTTTGCTATTTGTTCTATCTGTTCCTTGTTACTTTTTTCTGTTCTTTGTCTCATTTTGAATTAACTGATATTCTTGTGATTACCCTTAAGTGGCATTGTTGAGTTTTTATTAGCTATAATTTTATTTTTGTTTAGTTTTTGTAGTTTTTTTTAGTAATTGTTTTAGGGTTAGTAGATTTTTAATGGTCTATATTCAAATTATACCATTTCATGCATAGTATACTTTCATTTCTCCTCTCAGACTTTTGTGCTATTGTTCTCACACACTTTGCTTTCACATATAGACCCTACACTATATGGTTTTTATTTCCATTCAAGCCATTACCTTTTAAAGAGATTCAAATAAGAAAACAATCTATAAACTACTTCTGGAAAGGATGGCAAAGTAGGAGGATCCTAAGCTCACCTTGTCCCACACATACAACTAGATAATACCCACATCAATGTAAATAACCCAGAAAACAACCCAAAGACTGGCAGAGCAGACTCTGCACAGCTAAATGTAGACAAGCTGCTACATCAAAGAGAGTAGGAAGGGTGGAGATGTGGTTGGGAGCCAAACTAACCCATGGTACTGTCTGTGGGAGGGAGGGATGCCACGGGCATGGAAAGGGGAGAGAAACAGACTCTCAGACCAGGCATCCCAGGCATGGGAAACCTGCACTGGGAAGAAAAATCCCCATACTATTTGGCTTTGAAAACCAGAGAGGCCTAACCTTATTGCTTCTTACAATCAGTAGGGCTTAACACCTGGAATTTTAAAAATCAGCAGCTTGGCTCAGGATGAGCTAGGAGGGCAATAGGAAACTGACTCCCCACCCTTAAAGAGACAGCACAACAAACAGCCCCGCTGAGATACAGCATAAAAGCGGCAATTTGAAAAATGCCTGAGGTATATGGAAGATTTATTTACTAATCTTAGAGCATGTGCTAGAGGGGCAGGGATCTTTGGGAACTTCAAGAACAAAAGACCTAGCAGGTGCCACCTCCTCCCCCACCTCCCCAACTAGATACTTGAACACATGCAGCAACCAGTGCAGCAAGAACACTCTCCACCTAGCTTGCTAACAGTGCACCCTGCCCACAAGTATTCCTGTGAACATTCCCCCTCCATCCCAGCCTCAGCAGGAGTTTTCCAGGGTGACTACAGGTCTCCTCACATAATGGACCGGTTCAGACCTTGCTGGCACCACGCACCTCACCCCAGCATTTTCCTGGGATCTGCTCCCTCCAACATTTAGAGTCCATCCAAAGCAATGCCACAATCCTTGCAGTGTGTAAGCAGCCCAGACAGGGGCCAGCACTATGCCAAAGTGACTCCTATCCTGGGAAGAGGAGAAGATAATCATGAACATCAGTCTGACTGCAGCCCCAGCAGTGGGCTGGGGGCAGACAGCTGATCTGACTTCAGGCCCTGCCTACCAATGAAAACTTCTCAGGGGACAACATAGGGAAAACGCCCTGCAGTTGGTGTTTCTGCATCTGGCAAATGGCTGGTCTGACAACTGAGGCATAAGGCAGCCAGCCCCAGAATGGCCCACTAACACAGGGACCAAACCCTGCCTAAAGCAGGCTAAGGAAGCCATTGCAGACAACTGACCTGAAGGCAAATGTGTCTCAGCCACAATAGCAGGGCACATACATCACACATAGGAGACACCCCAGAAGTATCAGTTTCCAGTAAACTGGGACACTGCACTCCAGGGCACTATAGTACCTCTTCTTCATAAGGCCACTACTTGAAAGAGAAGATGTAGCTGACTTTCCTAACACAGAGAAACCAACATAGAGAGTTAGTCAAAATGAAGAAACAGAGGAATATGTTTCAAATGAAATAAACAGGGGAACGGGACAAAAATCACAGCAAGAGAGCTAAACAAAATGGAGATAAGTAATTTGCCTGATAAGAATTTAAAGTAATGGTCATAAAGATACTCACTGGACTTGAGAAAAGAGTGGAGGAACTCAGTGAGATCCTCAACAAAGAGTTAGAATACATAAAAAAGAACCAATCAGAGATGAAGAACTCAATAAATGAAATTAAAAATGCACTAGATGGAATAAATAGTAGACTAAATGAAGCAGAAGAGATGAGTGATCTGAAAGACAGTAATTGAAAGTAAGCTGAACAGAGGAGAGAAAATATAATAATAAGTGAAAATAGACTAAGAGAACTCAATTACAATCTTAAGCATAATAACATTTGCATTATAGGATCCAAGAAGGAGAAGAGAAAGAAAAGGGGGCAGAAAATTCATTTGATGAGATAATAGCTAAAAATGTCCTGAATCTGGGGAAGGAAACAGAAATTTGGGGATGGAAACAGAAATCCAGATTCAGGAGGCACAGACAGCCCACAAGAAAATCAACCCCAGGAGGTCCACACCAAGACACATAGTAATTAAGATGGCAAAAAGTAGTGATAAAGAGAATTTTAAAAGCAACAAGAGGAAAGAAAACAATTACATATAAGGGAAACCACATAAGGCTTTCATTGGATTTTTCAGCAGAAACTTTGTAGGCCAGAGGGTAGTGGCAGAATATATTCAAAATGCTGAAAGAAAAGAAAAAAAAAACAGCAATCCAGAATACTCTACCCAGAAGGCTATCATTCAGAATAGGAGAAACAAAGAGTTTCCCAGACAAACAAAAGTTAAAGGAATGTATGACCTCTAAACCAGCCCTACAAGAAAAGTTAAAGGTGACTCTGACTGGAAAGCAAAGACCATAAACAGGAGTAAGAAAAGTAGTAAGCACAAAAGCAGTAACATTAAATATATCTATAAAAATTAGTCAAGGGACTTACAAAACAAAGACATGTACATTATGACACCATATACCTAGAAGATGGGGTGGGAGGAGAGAGGAGTAAAGAATGAGTTCAAACTTAAGCAACCATCAACTTACTATAGACTGCTATATGCATAAGATGTTATATATAAAACTGATGGTAATCACAAATCAAACACTGGTAACAGATATGCAAAAAATAAGGAGAAAGGAATCTAAGTATATCACTAAAGAAATCCAACAAGCCATGAGAGAGCAAGAGAAGAAAGGAACATCGAAAAATTAGAAAAACAACCATAAAACAAGGAAGAAAATGGTAATACATACCTATCAATAATTACCTTGAATGTAAATGGACTAAATGCTCCAATCAAAAGACATAGGGTGACAGAGTGGATAAAAAAGCAAGACCCATCTATCTGCTATCTGCAAGAGACTCATTTCAGACCTAAAGACACATGCAGATTAAAAGTGAAGGGATAGAGAAGCATTTATCATGCAAATGGAAGTGAAAAGTAAGCCAAGCTAGCAATACTTACAAAATAGACTTTAAAACAAAGACTAATGAGAGACAAAGAAGGACCCTATATAATCATAAGGAGAACAATCCAACAAGATATAACAATTGTATATATTTATGCACCCAACACGGGGCACCCCAAATACATAAAACAGCTAATAACAAAGGAAGTAATTGATGGGGACTTTAAAACCCCACTTACATCAATGAAGTGTAACCCCACTTACACAGAAAATTGAAAAGGAAACAGTGGCTTTGAATGGCATGTTGAACCAGATGGATCTAACAAATATATTCAAAACATTCTACCTAAAACAGAATACACATTCTTTTCAAGTACACATGGAACATTCTCCAGAATAGATCACATATTAGGCCATAAAACACATCTCAACAATTACAAAAAAATCAAAGTCATACCATGCATCTTATCCAACCACAACATTTTGAAACAAGAAATCAACCACAAGAAAAAATCTGGAAAAAACACAAATGCATGGAGGTTAAATTATATGTAATTTAAAAAATGGGTCAACCAAAAATCAAAGAGGAAATTAAAAAATACATGGAAACAAATAAAAATGAAAACATAATGATCCAAAATCTTTGGGATACAGCCAAAGCTGTTCTAAAAGGGAAGTTCATAGCATTACAGGCTTATCTCAGGAAGCAAAAAAATCTCAAACAAACAACCTAACAGTTCCTTTAGGAGTTGGAAAAAGTACAACAAACAAAACCCAAAGTCAGCAGAAGGAGGGAAATAATAAAGATTAGAGCAGAAATAAATGAAATAGAAACTTGTAAAAAAAAAGAACAGATCAATGACACCAGGAGCTGTTCCTTTGAAAATATCAATAAAATTAATAAACCATTAGCCAGACTCATTGAGAGAGAGAGAGAGAGAGAGAGAGAGAACTTAAACAAAATCAGAAATGAAGGGGGAGAAATATAATGGCACCACAGAAATATGAAGGCTTGTAAGAGAATATTATGAAAAATTATATGGCAATAAAATTGGATAATCTGGAAGAAATGGATAAATTTCCAGAAACACATAACCTCCCAAAACTGAATCAGGAAGAAATAGAATATTTGAACAGACTGATAACCAGCAAAGAAATTGAATCAGTACCAAAAAAACTCCCAACAAACAAAAGTCCAGGACCAGATGTCTTCACAGGCGAAATCTAACAAACATTTAAAGAAGAGTTAATACCTATTCTTCTCAAACTATTCCAAAAAATAGAAGAAGAAAGACAGTTTCCAAATTTATTCTATGAGGCCTGCATTACCACAATACCAAAACCAGGTAAAGACACTACAAAATAGACAGAAGGAGAATTAGAGGCCAGTATCTCTGATGAACATAGATACAAAAATCTTCAACAAATTATTAGCAAACCAAATCCAACAATACATTAAAAAAAACATCATTCAACACAATCAAGTGGGTTTTACTCCCAGGATGATGCAAGGGTGGCTTAATATTCACAAGTCAATCAATCTGACATATTAACAAGAAAAAGGGTAAATACCATATGATCATTTTAATACAGGCACAAAAAGCATTTGACAAAGTACATCAATTCATGATAAAAACCTTCAACAAAGCAGGTTTAGAGAGAACATACCTCAACATAATACAGGCTATATATGAAAAACCCACAGCAAACAGCATACTCAATGGGGACAAAATAAGAGCTTTTCCCCTAAGGTCAGGAACAGGACAAGGATGTCCACTCTCAACACTTTTATTCAACATAGTGCTGGAAGTCCTATCCAGCAATCAGACAACAAAAAGAAATAAAAGGCATCCAAATCAGTAAGAAAGAAGTACAACTTCCACTATTTGCAGATGACATGATACTTTATATAGAAAGCCCTTAAAGACTACACCAAAAAACTACTAGAATAAATGAATTCAGTAAGGTTGTAGGATAAAAAATCAATATACAGAAATCCATTTAATTTCTATACACTAATAAGTAGCAGAGAAATTAAGAAAACAATCCCATTTATAACTGCACCAAATATAATAAAATAACTAGAAATAAACTTAACCAAGGAGGTGAAAGTCCTGTACTCTAAAAACTATAAAGCATTGACAAAAGAAATGGAAGACAATACAAATGGAAAGATATTCAATGCTTATGGATTGAAAGAACAAATATTGTTAAAATGTGCATACTACCCAAAGCAACCTACAGATTTAATGCAATCCCTATCAAAACACCAATAGCATTTTTCACAGAGCTAGAATAAATCATCTTAAAATTTGTATAGAACACAAGAGACCCCAAATTGTCAAAGCAATCTTGAAAAACGACAAACTGGAGGTATCACAATCTCAGATATCAAGATATTTACAAAATTATAGTAATCAAAATGGTATGGTACTGGCAAAAAAGAAAAAGAAATAGACACACAGATCAACAGAACAGAATAGAAAGCCCAGAAATAACCCATAATTATATGGTCAATTAATCTTTGACAAAGGAGACGAGAATATGCAATGAGAAAAAGGCAGTCTCTTCAACAAATTGTGTTACAAAAACTGCTAGCAACATGCAAAAGAATGAAACTGGATCATTTTCTCACATCATATACAAAAAATGTAAATAGATTAAAGACTTCAGCATAAGACCTGAAACCATAAAAATCCTAGAAGAGAACTAATTTCTTAACATTTCTTAGATATGTCTCCTCAGGCAAGGGAAACAAAACCCAAAATAAACTGATGGGACCACAATAAAATAAAAGGCTTCTGCACAGCAAAGAAAACAACAAAACTAAGAGACAACCTACTGAATGGAAGACGATGTTTGTAAATGACAGATCCAATATAGGGTTAGGATCCAGAATATATAAAGGACTTAAACAACTCAACATACAAACACACACAAAAAAAATCCAATTAAAAATTAGGCCAAAGACATGAACAGATGATTCTCCAAAGACATACATATGGTCAACAGACACATGAAAAGATGCTCAACATCACTAACCATCAGGAAATGCAAATCAAAACCACAATGAGATATCACATCACACCTGTCAGAATGGCTAAAATCAAAACACAAGAAACAACAAGTCCTGGTGAGGATGTGGAGAAAAAGGAACCCTCATGCATTGTTGGTGGGAATGCAAACTGGTGCAGCCACTGGGGAAAAGAGTATGGAGGTTCCTCAAAAAATTAAAAATAGAACTACCAGTAACTCTATTACTGGTATTTACCCAAAGAATATGAAAACATTAATTCAAAAAGATATATGCACACCTGTGTTTATTGCAGCATTATTTATAATAGCCAAGATATGAGCAGCCCATGTCCATCAATAAATGAATAATAATGTGTTATATATACACAATGGAATATTAATCAGTCATAAAAAATAATGAAATCTTGCCATTTGCAACAACATGGATGGATATAGAGAGTATAATGCTAAGTGAAATAAATCAATGAGAGAAAGATAAATACCATAGGATTTCACTCACGTGGAATTTAAGAAACAAGGCAAAAGAGCAAAGAAAAAAAGAGACAAACCAAGAAACAGATTCAACTACAGAAAACAAACAGATGATTGCCCAAGGGGAGGTAGGTGGGGGGATGGGTTAAATAGGTAAGGGGATTAAGAGTATACTTATCACGATGAGCACTGAGTAATGTATAAAATTACGCAATCCGTATATTGTACACCTGAAACTAATAACAATGTATGTTAACTATATTGGATTTTTTTTAATTTAAAATTTTTTAAATTAAAAAAAATCTCTATATGATTACCATGATCATGTCTGATACTCTTCATTCCTTTGTATATATTTTCATCCAGTATGAAACATTTACCTTCCATCTGAAGAGCTTACTTTAATATTTCTTACAAGTCTGCTGGTAATTATTTCTTCCAGATGTTATGTCTGAAAAGTCATTATCTCACTTTCATTTTTTTTTAAGATTTTATTTATTTGACAGAGAGAGACACAGCAAGAGAGGGAACACAAGCAGAGGGAGAGGGAGAAGCAGGCTTCCCGCGGAGCAGGAGGCCGATGTAGGGCTCGATCCCAGAACCCTGGGATCATGACCTGAGCCGAAGGCAGACACTTAACGACTGAGCCACCCAGGTGCCCCTCACTTTCATTTTTAAAAGATATTTTCTCTGAGTGTAGAACTCTAGGTTGACAGGTTTTCTTTTATAACTGTCAAGATCTTGCTCCACTATCCTTTCACATGCATTATTTCTGATAGGAAATTTGCTGTATATCTTTGTCTCTCTGTTTACAATGTGTCTTATTTTCTCTGGTTGCTTTGAAGCTTTTCCCTTTATCATTGGTCTTGAGCAATTTGATTATGAATTGCCTGTGTGTAGTTGTCTTCATGTTTCTCATGCTTAGCGTTTTTTAACTTCATGGATCGGTCAGTTTATCATTTTCATCAATTTTGGAATTTGGGGGGAGGGTGAAATCATTATATCTTCAAAATTTTTTCTATCTCCCCTCACTTTTTCTTCAGGGACTGCAATTACACATAAACAGACAATCTGAAGTTGTCTTACAGCTCACTGTGACAATGTTTTTACTTTTTCCTATTTTTCCTATTTCATTATGGATAGTTTCTACTGCTAGGTGAAGTTCATTTACTTTTTTCTTTTGCAATTGTCATTATTTCCATCCTGTGTGTTTTTCACTATACATATGGTGGTTTTTACCTCTAGAAGTTGAGTTTGATTCTTTTTTATATCTTCTATTTCTCTACTGAATTTTTGAATGTGTGAAACACCTTTATAATAATGGTTTTAAAGTCCTCATCAGCTAATTCTAACATCTGTGTTAGTTGTGGATCACTTTTAATTGATTTTTTTCCTTTTATAGGCTGTATTCTCCTTGGAACACCTAGTAATTTTTTACTGGATACCAGAATTATTAATTTTACCTCATTAAGTGCTGAATTTTTTTGTGTTGCTATAGATTTTCATTGGCATCATCTGGGATGTGGTTCAGTTACTTGGAGTCAATTTGATCCCTTGGGGCCTTACTTTTAAGATTAGGCAAGAATAGAGTAACGCTCAGTCTGGGGCTAATTATTCCTCACTACTGAGGCACAACCCTTCTGTATACTCCATTGAGTTACTATGAATTGTTAGGTTTTCCAGTGTGGTGGGAACAAGCACTTTTCTGGGTACTTTTGTGCACACCTGGTGTTTTCCCCTCTAATCCTTTTGAATTGTTTTTCCCTTGCCTCAGGTGGCTGCATCGCACACATGCTGAATAATACTCCGCCATAGAGTCAGATGCAACCCTCTGCAGATCTTCAGAACTATCTTCATGTGTTTCTCTCCTCTTCAGTCCTCTGTCCTTGGACACCTCCGTCACTTCATACTCACAACTCTGTCTCCTCAGCTCTTGGAATCTCCCTATGTGGGCCTCCACCTGATTTCTCTCTCTCTCTGCACCACTACCTAGTGGCCCTCTCAGGGCAGTAAGCTGAGGCAATTTTAGGGCTGACCTCATCTGTTTCCTGTCTCTCAGAGATCACTATTCTTTGATGCTCAGTACCTTGAAAGCTGTCATTTCACAGATTTTATCCAGTTTTTTGGTTATTTCAGGTGGGAGGCTAAGTCTAGTTCCTAATACTCCATCTAAATCAGAAGTGAAATTCAAAGCCAATATTAATATTAAGGTAACAGAATTCCATCCATAAAACTGATGACAAGAGGCATGTTATGGTGAAAGAAAACAAGTGCTGATTAAGGAGTTTTCAAGTTCTGTTCCTGCTCCTAACCTGCTGTGTGGCCTTGGACAAATAACTTCACATCTATGAACCTCAGTTTTTTCCTGAATAGAAGATAATTGCAGATTTTCTATCCCTAACATTTATTCATTTAAAATTACATTTACTCATATTTATATATACACATATATGTGTGTTAAGCAGATAGATGGATTTTAGAGGGAGAAAAAAAACCCACATTGTGCCAGGATTTATCCTGGACTCCAGGAATATAGCAATAAACAACACAGACTCAGTATCTGCCTTCATAGAACCTAGGCAGTTTTTGAGAAACTACTGCATTTTAAGGGAAATTTTTTAATGTTTTGATACATCTTATTCCATCTATGACTGAATATTTTATTCATACTGCATGGCCCAATTAATATTTTATCTCTTCTTTGATGTCTTCTGTAATATCTCCTCTTACCTATGATCTAAAAAAAATTACACACATACACAAGCTTGCAGACACATACATATACAGAATGTTACATGCTTAGTTTACATCTCTTAAGGCACTCATACATTATCCATTTATTCAACTATTATAAATTCAGTCCATACTCTAGGCCATGGCACTTGCTAGGTATCAAGGATACAACACTAAACAAAAATGAGTTGTTTCTCAAAATGTTTCCCATCAAGTATGTGTAACAGACTATTACAATGCACAAAATGTGATACAATGCTACTGGTGGGAGAGGGGCACCATGCTATTGGAACATGAATAAAGGATACCTAACCATATCTGAGAGGATCATGGGTGATGTCCTGTTAAGGTAATTTCTAAGTTGAGTTAAGTAAAAATTAAAAATTAGCCTATTTGAACTCTGAGAAACAAACTGAGGGTTCTACAGGGGAGGGGGGTGGGGGGATGGGTTAGCCTGGTGATGGGTATTAAAGAGGGCATGAACTGAATGGAGCACTGGGTGTTATATGCAAACAATGAATCATGGAACACTACATCAAAAACTAATGATGTAATGTATGGTGATTAACATAACATAATTAAATAAATAAATAAAAAGAATTAGCCCATCTGAGTTCTACTTCTGCTTAAAATGTAGAAAGATGACAAAGACTTCCACTTCTGCCCAACGTGAAATTACTACAAACACCCATAGTCAGTCAGACTATGCCAAAAAAAGCAAGACCTAACTATATGATGTTTATAAGAATTGTACTTTAAATATAAAACACAATCATATTAAAATTCAAAGATTTGAAAAAAGATATACCATGGAAACATTAAGTATAAGAAAGTTGGGAGTTTTAATGTTTTAAAAGCTTGAGTATTAAACAATGTTAACTTCAAGAATATTACCAGAAGGAGAGAGGGAAATTTTATGATAAAAAGATCAGTTCAGGGCTCCTGGTGGCTCAGTTGGTTAAGCAACTGCCTTCAGCTCAGGTCATGATCCTGGAGTCCCAGGTTTGAGTCCCACACCAGGCTCCTTGCTCAGCAGGGAGTCTGCTTCTCCCTCTAGCCCTCCCCCCTCTCATACTCTCTCTCTCATTCTCTCTCAAATAAATAAATAAAATCTTTAAAAAAAAGATCAATTCACCTGGAAGACCTACAGTTCTAAATGACATCATTTAAATTATAGGAAGTGATACTTGGCAGAGCTGAAAGTGAAATAGAAAAATCAATAATTATGGCTAGAGATTACAACATTCCTACTTGTAACTAAAGAGAGAAATAGGGGGAAAAACCTAGATTAGATGAACACTATCAATTCTGTAAAATCAATATTTACAAAACTCTACCATTAATAACTATGGGATACATTTTCAAGTTCATGTGAAACATTAACAAAGAGGACCATATGCTGGATCATAAAAAGGTTTTTAATAAACTCAAGAATTGAAATCACAAGGATTTTATGCTCTTACCATAAAATTAAATTATAAATCAGTAACACTACATATAGCAAAATATACATATATTTGAAAATGAAGCAATATACATCCAATACCCATGGGTCAAAGAGGATATTACAAAGAAAATTTAAAAACGTATTTAATGGAATAATTACAACATATTAAAATTAAAGACATGACTAAAGCAGTCTGCAAAGGAAAATTTATAGCCTTAATGTTTGCAGTAGAGAAGATTAAAGTACAGATCATTTATTTTATACCTTAAGAACCTAGAAATGAGGGCAGAGCAAGATGGCAGAGGAGTAGGAGACCTGGATTTTGTCTGGTCTCAGGAATTCAGCTAGATAGGGATCAAACCATTCTGAACACCTACAACTCAACAGGAGACCGAAGAAAAGAATAGCAACAACTCTCTAAACAGAAAAGCGACCACTTTCTGGAAGGTAGAACGTGTGGAGAAGTGAATCCGAGGCAATATTCAGGATAGATGGCAGGGGAGGGGGGCTCCGTCAGCCACTTCTGGCAAGTGATAGAGCCGTGGAGCATAAAATCGGAACATTTAGAAGTCTGCTCCTCTGAGGGATGTCGATCCAGTGGCTAAGCAGGGGGTGGAACCCTCATGGGACAGTGTGGTCTCAGGACCCTGGGGGTCACAGAAAGACAGGGGGTGCCTGAGTGTGAGAGAGCTCCCAGGTATCGGACCGGGGAAGCTGGCTGCAGAGACAGAGCTGGGGTGCAGGCTCTCAGCTCGGGGTCGCCAAAAACCATGATCTGCGGCACAGTCAGGCCACTGCTCCTCCAGCAGAGACCCAACAAGCGGAAGATCCGGGGAGACTCCCCTTCCTCCCCAGGGAAGACCAGCACAGGAGCACACTGCAAGGATCTGCGGGGTTTGGAGACTACACATGGGATCATGAGCCAGAGATAGAAACGCAAGGTCACAGGCCGGGTGAGCATGGAGTGCTGCCAGAGACCAGGGAGACGGGAGTGACTGACTGCTTTTCCCTGGGGGTGCATTGAGGAGTGGGGCCCCGAGTTCTTGGCTCCTCTGGGGCAGAGATTGGGAGGCCACCATTTTCACTCTCCCCCTCCAAAGCTGTACCAAAAGCTTGCAGGGAACAAAAGCTCCCGAGAGCAAACCTGAGCAGATTACTTAGCCCAGACCGTGCAAGGGCAGGGCAATTCCACCTCAGGCAAAGACACTTGGGAACCATGGCAACAGGCCCCTCCCCCAGAAGATCAGCAAGAACAGCCGGCCAAGACCAAGTTTACCGAGCAAAGAGAATGGCAGGACTCCAGCACTAGGGGAATACTGCACATAGAATCCATGGACTTATTTCCATGATTCTTTAGTCTTTCAAAGTTAATTTTTTTAACTGTCTTTTTTTTAAATTTTTCTTTTTCCCTTTTTCAACCAACATCTTATCAATCCATTTTTAAAAAATATTTTATTTTTCATTTTTAGAGTCATATTCTATCCCTTCATAGCAGTTACCCTTATTTTTGGCATATATATATAAGTTGTTCTCTCTTTAAAATTTTGAGATACAGTTTCTTCTGAAAGATCAAAATATACCCTAAATCTCTAGCATATGGCTTTGTTCTACTCTCCAGCCTGATCACATTCTCCCCTTTTTTTTTCTTTTAAATCCTCTTCTTTCTTTTTTCAAACAACTTCTTATCAATTGCCTTTATAAAATTATTATAATTTTCATCTTTACAGTGATATTCCATCCCTTCGTCATATCAACCCTTATTTTTGTACATATATAAGTTTTCCTTTCTTTAAAATTTTGGGAGGCACTTTCTTCTAACAGACCAAAATACACCCAAAATCTAGTGTGTGGTATTGATCTATGCACCACCCTGATCATATTTGATCATATTCTGGGGGGGGTTTTGTTTTGTTCTGTTTCTGTTTTTTTTTTTCTTTTTTTTTTCCTTTTTTTCTTTCTTTCCCTTTCTTTTCCCCCAGCTTCAGGTCTTTCCTGTTTGTTTAGAGTATATTATCTGGGGACATTGTTACTGTGTTAGCATTCAGTTCTCTCATTCACCTATTGGTCTCTGGACAAAATGACAAGATGGAAAAAATCACCTCAACAAAAAGAACAAGAGGTAGTACCAACTGCCAGGGACCTACTCAATACGGACAATAGTACAATGTCGGATCTCAAGTTCAGAATCATCACTTTAAAGATATTAGCTTGGCTTGAAAAAAGCATGGAAGTTATTAGAGAAACCCTATCTGAAGAAATAAAAGAACTAAAATCTAACCAAGTCGAAATCAAAAAGGCTATTAATGAGGTGCAATCAAAAATGGGGGGGGCTAACTACTAGGATAAATGAGGCAGAAGAGAGAATCGGTGATATAGAAGACCAAATGATGGAAAATAAAAGATGCTGAGAAAAAGAGATAAACAACTACTGGATCAACAGGGCAGAATACGAGAGATAAGCAAACCATAAGACAAAACATTAGAATAATTGGGATCCCAGAAGAAAAAGAAAGAGAGAGGGGCAAAAGGTCTATTGGAGCAAATTATAGCAGAGAACTTCCCTAATTTGGGGAAGGAAACAGTCATCAAAATCCAGGCAGCACAGAGAACCCCTCTCAAAATCAATAAAAATAGGTCAACACCCCGACATCGTAAAACTTATGAGGCTCAGAGACAAAGAGAAAATCCTGAAAGCAGCTCAGCAGAAGAGATATGTAACCTAAAATGGTAGAAACATTAAATTGGCAACAGACCTATCCACAGAGACCTGGCAGGCCAGAAAGGACTGGCAGGGTATATTCAGAGCACTAAATGAGAAAAATATGGAGCCAAGAATACTATATCCAGATAGCCTGTCATTGAAAATAGAAGGGAAGATAAAAAGTTTCCAGGACAAAAAAAATAAAGGAATTTGCAAACACGAAACCAGCCCTACAAGAAATCTTGAAAGGGGTCTTCTAAACAAAGAGAGAGCCTAAAAGCAACATAGACCAGAAAGGAACACAGACAATATATGGTAACAGTCACCTTACAGGCAATACAATGGCACTAAATTCCTATATTTCAATACTTACCCTGAATGTAAATGGGCTGAACGCCCCAATCAGAAGACACAGGCTATCAGATTGGATTAAAAAACAAGACCTATTGGGCGCCTGGGTGGCTCAGTTAGTTTAGCGACTGCCTTCAGCTCAGGTCATGATCAAGTCCTGCATTGGGCTCCCTGCTCAGCAGGGAGTCTGCCTCACCCTCTGACCCTCCCCCATCTCATGCTCTATCTCATTCTCTCTCAAATAAATAAATAAAATCTTTAAAAAAAAAGCTTTAAAAGGAAAAACAAGACCCATCGATATGCTTTCTGCAAGAGACTCATTTTAGACCCAAAGACACCCCCAGATTGAAAGTGAAAGGGTGGAAAACCATTTATCATGCTAATGGACACCAAAAGAAAGCTGGGGTGGCATTCCTTATATCAGACAAATTAGATTTTAAACCAAAGACTGTAATAAGAGATGAGGAAGGACACTATATCCTACTTAAAGGGTCTATCCAACAAGAAGATCTACCAATTGTAAATCTCTATACCCCTAACATGGGAGCAGCCAATTATATAAGCCAATTAATAACAAAAGCAAAGAAACACACTGACAACAATACAATAATAGTGGGGGACATTAACACTCCCCTCACTGAAATGGACAGATCGTCTAAGCAAAAGATCAACAAGGAAATAAAGACTTTAAATGACACACTGGACCAAATGGACTTCACAGACATATTCAGAACATTCCATCCCAAAGCAACGGAATACACATTCTTCTCTAGTGCCAATGGAACATTCTCCAGAATAGATCACATCCTAGGTCACAAATCAGGTGTCAACTGGTACCAACAGATTGGGATCATTCCCTGCCTATTTTCAGACCACAATGCTTTGAAACTAGAACTAAATCACAAGAGGTAAGTCAGAAAGAACTCAAATACATGGAGGCTAAAAAGCATCATACTAAAGAATGAATGGGTTAACCAGGAAATTAAAGAATTAAAAAAAATTCATGGAACCCAATGAAAATGGAAACACAACTGTTCAAAATCTTTGGGATGCAGCAAAGGCAGACCTAAGAGCAAAGTTTATAGCAATACAAACCTTTCTCAAGAAACAAGAATGGTCTCAAATACACAACTTAACCCTACACCTAAAGGAGCTGGAGAAAACAGCAAATAAAGCCTAAACCCAGCAGGAGAAGAGAAATAATAAAGATCAAAGCAGGAATCAATGAAATAGAAACCAAAAGAACCGTAAAACAGATCAACGAAACTAGGAGCTGGTTCTTTGAAAGAATTAACAAGATTGATAAACCCTGGCCAGACTTATCAAAAAGAAAAGAGAGGGGCTCCTGGGTGGCTCAGGTGGTTAAGCAACTGCCTTCGGCTCAGGTCATGATCCTGGAGTCCCAGGATCGAGTCCGACATCGGGCTCCTTCCTCAGGAGGGAGTCTGCTTCTCCCTCTGACCCTCCCCCCTCTCATGCTCTATCTCATTCTCTCTCCAATAAATAAATAAAATTTAAAAAGAAAAGAAAAGAGAAATGACCCAAATCAACAAAATCATGAATGGAAGAGGAGAGATCATGACCACACCACAGAAATACAAACAATTATAAGAACATATTATGAGCAACTCTATGCCAGCAAATTAGATAACCTGGAAGAAATGGATGCATTCCTAGAGATGTATCAACTACCAAAACTGAACCAGGAAGAAATAGAAAACCTAAACAGACCTATAACCACCAAGGAAATTGAAGCAATCATCAAAAATCTCCCAAAAAACAAAAGCCCAGGGCCAGATGGCTTCCCAGGGGAATTCTACCAAACATTTAAAGAAGAATGTATACCTATTCTTCTAAAACTGTTCCAAAAAATAGAAATGGAAGGAAAACTTCCAAATTCGTTTTAGGAGACCACCATTACCTTGATCCCAAAACCAGACAAAGACCCCACCAAAAAGGAGAATTGCAGACCAATATCCCTGATGAACACGGATGCAAAAATTCTCATCAAAATACTAGCCAATAGGATCCAACAGTACATTAAAAGGATTATTCACCATGACCAAGTGGGATTTATCTCTGGGCTGCAAGGTTGGTTCAAAATCTGCAAAATCAACCAACCTGATACAATACATTAACAAAAGAAAGAACAAGAACCATATGATCTTCTCAATAGATGCCGAAAAAGCATTTGACAAAGTACAGCATCCTTTCTTGATCAAAACTCTTCAGAGTATAGGCATAGAGGGTACATACCTCAATATCATAAAAGCCATCTATGAAAAACCTACAATGAATATCATTCTCAATGGGGAAAAACTGAGAGCTTTCCCCCTAAGGTCTGGAACAGGGCAGGGATGTCCACTATCACCACTGTTATTCAACATAATATTAGAAATCCTAGCCACAGCAATCAGACAACAAAAAGAAATAAAAGGCATCTGAATTGGCAAAGAAGAAGTCAAACTCTCACTCTTTGCAGATGATATGATACTATATGTGGAAACCCCAAAGACTCCACCCCAAAACTGCTAGAACTCATACAGGAATTCAGTAAATTGGCAGGATATAAAATCAATGCACAGAAATTAGTGGCATTCCTATACACCATCAACAAGACAGAAGAAAGAGAAATTAAGGAGTTGATCCCATTTACAATTGTACCCAAACCATAAGATACCTAGGAATAAAGCTAACCAAAGATGCAAAGAATCTGTACTCAGAAAACTATAAAATACTCATGAAAGAAATTGAGGAAGACACAACGCAATGAAAAAATGTTCCATGCTCCTGGATTGGAAGAACAAATATTGTGAAGATGTCAATGCTACCTAGAGCAATCTACACATTCAATGCAATCCCCATCAAAATACCATCCACTTTTTTCAAAGCAATGGAACAAATAATCCTCAAATTTGTATGGAACCAGAAAGACCCCAAATAGCAAGAAGAATGTTGAAAAAGAAAAGCAAAACTGGTGGCATCACAATTCCCGACTTCAAGCTCTATTACAAAGCTGTCATCATCAAGACAGTATGGTACTGGCACAAAAACAGACACATAGATCAATGGAACAGAATAGAGTGCCCAGAAATGGACCCTCAACTCTATGGTCAACTCTTCTTTGACAAAGCAGGAAAGAATGTCCAATGGAACAAAGACAGTCTCTTCAACACATGGTGTTGGGAAAATTGGATAGCCGCATGCAGAAGAATGAAACTGGACCATTTCCTTACACTACACATAAAAATAGACTCCAAATGGTTGAAAGACCTCAATGTGAGACAGGAGTCCATCAAAATCCTAAAGGAGAACACAGGCAGCAACCTCTTCGACCTCAGCCACAGCAACTTCTTCCTAGAAACATCACCAAAGGCAAGGGAAGCAAGGGCAAAAATTAGCTATTGAGACTTCATCAAGATGAAAGCTTTTGCACAGCAAAAGAAACAGTCAATGAAACCAAAAGACAACCAACAGAATGCGAGAAGATATTTGCAAATGACATATCAGATAAAGGGCTAGTATCAAAATCTATAAAGAACTTATCAAACTCAACACCCAAAGAACAAATGATCCAATCAAGAAATGGGCAGAAGACATGAACAGACATTTTCCCAAAGAAGACATACAAATGGCCAACAGACACATGAAAAAGTGCTCAACATCGCTCGACATCAGGGAAATCCAAATCAAAACCTCAATGAGATACCACCTCACACCAGTCAGAATGGCTAAAATTTACAAGTCAGGAAATGACAGATGTTGGCAGGGATGCAGAGAAAGGGGAACCCTCCTACACTCTTGGTGGGAATGCAAGCTGATGCAACCACTCTGGAAAACAGTATGGAGGTTCCTCAAAAAATTGAAAATAGGGCTACCATACAATCCAGCAATTGCAGTACTGGGTATTTACCCCAAAGATACAAATGTAGGAATCCAAACGGGTATGTGCACCCTGATGTTTATAGCAGCAATGTCCACAATAGCCAAACTGTGGAAAGAGCCAAGATGTCCATCAACAGATGAATGGATAAATAAGATGTGGCGTATATATATACAATGGAATATTATGTAGTCATCAAAAGGAATGAAATCTTGCCATTTGCAACGACATGGATAGAACTGGAGGGTGTTATGTTGAGCGAAATAAGTCAAAGAGAGAAAGACATGTATCATATGACCTCACTGATATGAGGAATTCTTAATCTCAGTAAACAAACTGAGGGTTGCTGGGGGGGGTGAGGAATGGGGTGGCTGGATGATAGACATTGGGGAGGGTAGGTGCTATGGCGAGCACTGTGAATTGTGCAAGACTGTTGAATCTCAGATCTGTACCTCTGAAACAAATAATGCAATATATGTTAAGAAAAAAAAAAAGAAGAAGATAGCAGGAGGGGAAGAATGAAGGGGGGGAAATCGGAGAGGCCAACGAACCATGAGAGACGACGGACTCTGAAAAACAAACTGAGGGTTCTAGAGGGGAGGGGGGTGGGAGCATGGGTTAGCCTGGTGATGAGTATTAAAGAGGGCGCATTCTGCATGGAGCATTGGGTGTTATGCACAAACAATGAATCATGGAACACTACATCTAAAACTAATGATGTAATGTATGGTGATTAACATAACAAAAAATTTAAAAAAAGAACCTAGAATGAAAACAAACTAAAACATAAGCAAAATAATGAAAATAATAGAAGACATCAATACAACTGAAGTGTATTGATGAAGCTGAAGAAATCAACCAAAAAAAAAGGTTTTTTCTAAGGTTAATAAAGTTGATAAATCCAGGGATAGATTAATCAAGAGACAGAGAAAAGACAAATTCTCTGCATCATTATAGATCTTACAGACATAGGACAATGAGGTTATATTATGAACTTTATGCAAACTAATTTGACTGCTTAGGTAAAATGGACAAATCTAAAAACAAAATACTTGAGAATATATTTAACAAAAATGTACAAGACTTCTACACTGTAAAGTATCATTACACAGAGAAACTAAAGACAGTAAATTAATTTAGGAAAAATAAACCTTACTCAGGAATTCAAAGATTCAATATTATAAAGTTGCTAAGTCTGGCCAAATTCATCTAGTCAAAAAATCTCAGGAGGTATGGCCAGCTAATTCTAAGATTCTATTTAGAAATACAAAGAACTTTGAACAGCCAAAACAATTTTAAAAAAGAACAAAATTGAAAGAATTATACACCTGATTTCAAGATTTACTATAGTAATCAAGTCAGTGTGGTATATGTGAAGTACAGATTGGTCCATTTTCTTTCCTTTGATCTAAGATAGAATTACATATATACAGTTAAGTTTTCCATAGGGAAATTATATTCTTTTTACAAATATTACCTGAAAATTCCAATCTCAATATATAGTCTCAATATAGTACAAGTTGATTCTTGACTCCTACCTCAAACAATACACTAAAATTTACTCAAGATGGATCATAGACTTAAGAATAAAATCAAAAATTATAAAACTGCTAGAGGAAAATGATGGAAAATATCTCCATGTCCCTGATGTAGGCAAGGTACTCAGGACATGATAAGCATTAGCTATAAAAGAAAAGATTACTAAATTGGATTTCATTCAAATTTGAAACTTCTTCAAAATACACTTAATGAAAATAAAAAATAAGCCACAGATTAGGGGAAAATCATGAGACAGACATAAAAAATGAATTCAGAGTATGTGAAGAACTCCTATATGTTTTTTAAGTTAGACAAATAGTGGGCAAAAGACTCAAACATACATTGATCAAAAAAGATATATGGGGGCGGAGCAAGATGGCAGAGGAGTAGAAGACCTGGATTTTGTATCCTCTCAGGAATTCAGCTGGATAGGGATCAAACCAATCCAAACACCTATGAACTCAACAGGAGATCGAAGAAAAGAAGAACAACAACTCTCTGAACAGAAAAACGACCACTTTTTGGAAGGGAGGACATGCGGAGAAGTGAATCCGAGGCGATATTCAGGAGGATAGACAGTGGGGGAGGGGCCTCCGTCAGCTGCTTTTGGCAAGTGATAGAACCACAGAGCTCAAAATCAGAACTTTTAGAAGTCTGCTCCGCTGAGGGACATCACTCTGGTGGCTAAGCGGGGGTGGAACCCTCATGGGACAGTGTGGTCTCAGGACGCTCAGGGTCACAGAAAGACCGGGGGTGACTGAGTGCAGCAGAGCTCCCAGGTATTAGAGTGGGGAAGCCAGCTCAGAGAAAGAACCCAGGCGCGGGCTTTCAGCTCGGGTTTGCCATAAACCATGATCCATGGCACAGTCGGGCCCCTGCTCCTCCAGCAAGGACCCAACAAGCAGCAGATCCAGGGAGACTCCCCTCCCTTCCCCGGGAGGAGCGGCATGGGGGCACAATGCAGGGATCTGCTGGGTTTAGAGACTCCATACGGGGTCGGGTGCCAGAGATAGAAATGCGTGGTCACAGGCCGGGTGAGCACGGAGTGTGGCCGGAGACCGGGGAGACGGGAGTGACTGACTGCTTTCCTCTGGGGTGCACTGAGGAGTGGGGCCCCAAGTTCTTGGCTCCTCTAGGGCAGAGATTGGGAGGCCGCCATTCTCACTCTCGGCCTCCAAAGCTGTAGGGAATAAAAGCTCCAGAGAGCAAACCCAAGCAGATTACTTAGTCCGGACCAGGCAAGGGCGGGGCAATTCCGCCTCCGGCAAAGGCATTTGGGAACGACGGCAACAGGCCCCGCCCCCAGATCAGCGAGCACAGCCAGCCAAGACCAAGTTTACTGATCAATGAGAACGGCAGAACTCCAGCACTAGAGGAATAATGCACATAGAATTCATGGCTCTTTTACTATGATCTTTAGTCTTTCAAAGTTAAAAAAAAAAAGTTAAATAAATTAATTTTTATTTTTCCCTTTTTCAACCAACATCTTATCAATCCCTTTTTTAAAAAGAAACATTTTTATTTTTCATTTTTAGAGTCATATTCTATCCCTTCATAGTAGTTACCCATATTTTTGGCATATATATATATATATATATATATAAGTGGTTCTCTCTTTAAAATTTTGAGATAGTTTCCTCTAAAAGATCAAAATATAACCTAAATCTCTATTGTATGGTTTTTTCTACTCCCCTGCCTGATCACATTCTCTCCCATTTTTTTTCTTATTTTTTTTAAATCCTCTTTTCTTTTTTCAAACAACTTCTTAAAACTTCCTTTTATAAAATGTTTTATAATTTCCATCTTTACACTCATATTCCATCCCTTCACCATATCAACCCTTATCTTTGTATATATATAAGTTTTCCTTTCTTTAAATTTTGGGAGGCACTTTCTTCTAACATACCAAAATACACCCAAAATCTAGTGTGTGGCAATGATCTATATACCAGCCTGATCATATCTGATCACATTCTGTTTTTCTTTGCTTGTCTGTTTTGTTCTGTTTTTGTTTGTTTTTAACTTTATCTTTTTCTTTTTTTTTTCTTTTTCTTTTTTCCCTCTTTCCCTTTTTTTTCCCACTGCTGCAGGTCTTTTCTGATTTCTTTAGAGTATATTTTCTGGGGACATTGTTACCCTGTTAGAATTCTGTTCTCTCATTAATCTATTCTCCTCTGCACAAAATGACAAGATGGAAAAAATCACCTCAACAAAAAGAACAAGAGGTAGTACCGACTGCCAGGGACCTACTCAATATGGACATTAGTACGATGTCAGATCTAGAGTTCAGAATCATCACTTTAAAGATACTAGCTGGGCTTTAAAAAAGCATGGACGTTATTAGAGAAGCCCTTTCTGGAGAACTAAAAGAACTGAAATCTCGGGCGCCTGGGTGGCTCAGCTGGTTGAGCAACTGCCTTCGGCTCAGGTCATGATCCTGGAGTCCCGGGATCGAGCCCCACATCGGGCTCCCTGCTCAGCAGGGAGTCTGCCTCTCTCTCTGACCCTCCCCCCTCTCATGCTCTCTATCTCATTCTCTCTCTCAAATAAATAAAATCTTTAATAAATAAATAAATAAATAAATAAATAAATAAATAAATAAATAAATAAAATCTACCCAACTCGAAATCATAAAGGCTATTAATGAGGTGCAATCAAATATGGGGGTGCTAACTGCTAGGATAAGTGAGGCAGAAGAGAGAATCAGTGATATAGAAGAACAAATGATGGAAAATAAAGAAGCTGAGAAAAAGAGAGATAAACAACTATTGGATCATGAGGGCAGAATTGGAGAGATAAGTGATACCATAAGACGAAACAACATTAGAATAATTGGGATCCCAGAAGAAGAAGAAAGGGAGAGGGGGACAGAAGGCATAACGGAGCAAATTATAGCAGAGAACTTCCCTAATTTGGGGAAGAAAACAGGCATCAATATCCAGGAAGCACAGAGAACCCCTCTCAAAATCAGTAAAAAGAGGTCAACACCCCGACATCTAAGAGTAAAACTTACGAGTCTCAGAGACAAAGAGAAAATCCTGAAAGCAACTCGGGAGAAGACATATGTAACCTACAAGGGTAGAAACATTAGATTGGCAACAGACCTATCCACAGAGACCTGGCAGGCCAGAAAGGACTGACAGGATATATTCAGAGCACTAAATGAGAAAAATATGCAGCCAAGAATACTATATCCAGCTAGGCTGTCATTGAAAATTGAAGGAGAGATAAAAAGCTTCCAGGACAAACAAAAACTAAAGGAATTTGCGCAAAACCAGCCCTACAAGAAATCTTGAAAGGGGTCCTCTAAGCAAAGAGAGAGCCTAAAACCAACATAGACCAGAAAGGAACACAGACAAGATACAGTAACAGTCACCTTACAGGCAATACAATGGCACTAAATTCCTATCTTTCAATAGTTACCCTGAATGTAAATGGGCTCAATGCCCCAATCAAAAGACACAGGCTATCAGACTGGATTAAAAAACAAGACCCATCGATATGCTGTCTGCAAGAGACTCATTTGAGACCCAAAGACACCCCCAGATTGAAAGTGAGGGGGTGGAAAACCATTTACCATGATCATGGACACCAAAAGAAAGCTGGGGTGGCAATCCTTATATCAGGCAAATTAGATTTTAAACCAAAGACTGTAATAAGAGATGAGGAAGGACACTATATCCTACTTAAAGGGTCTATCCAACAAGATCTAACAATTGTAAATATCTATGCCCCTAACATGGGAGCAGCCAATTATATAAGGCAATTAATAACAAAAGCAAAGAAACACATCGACAACAATACAATAATAGTGGGGGACTTTAACACCCCCCTCACTGAAATGGACAGATCGTCTAAGCAAAAGATCAACAAGGAAATAAAGACTTTAAAAGACACACTGGACCAAATGGACTTCACAGACATATTCAGAACATTGCATCCCAAAGCAATGGAACACACATTCTTCTCCAGTGCCCATGGAACATTCTCCAGAATCGATCACATCCTAGGTCATAAATCAGGTCTCAACCGGTACCAAAAGATTGGGATCATTCCCTGCCTATTTTCAGACCACAATGCTTTGAAACTAGAACTCAAACACAAGAGGAAAGTCGGAAAGAACTCAAATACATGGAGGCTAAAGAGCATCCTACTGAAGAATGAATGGGTCAACCAGGAAATTAAGGAAGAATTTAAAAAATTCATGGAAATAAATGAAAATGAAAACACAACTATTCAAAATCTTTGGGATGCAGCAAAGGCAGTCCTAAGAGGAGAGTATATAGCAATACAAGCTTTTCTCAAGAAACAAGAAAGGTCTCAAGTACACAACCTAACCCTACACCTAAAGGAGCTGGAGAAAGAACAGCAAATAAAGCCTAAACCCAGCAGGAGAAGAGAAATAATAAAGATCAGAGCAGAAATCAATGCAATAGAAACTAAAAGAACAGTAGAACAGATCAACGAACTAGGAGCTAGTTCTTTGAAAGAATTAACAAGATTGATAAACCCCTGGCCAAACTTATCAAAAAGAAAAGAGAAATTACCCAAGTCAACAAAATCATGAATGAAAGAGGAGAGATCACAACCAACACCAAAGAAATACAAACAATTATAAGAACATATTATGAGAAACTCTATGCGAGCAATTTAGATAACCTGGAAGAAATTGATGCATTCCTAGAGATGTATCAACTACCAAAACTGAACCAGGAAGATAGAAAACCTGAGCAGACCTATAACCACTAAGGAAATTGAAGCAGTCATCAAAAATCTCCCAAAAAACAAAAGCCCAGGGCCAAATGGCTTCCAGGGGAATTCTACCAAACACTGAAAGAAGAATTTATACCTATTCTTCTGAAACTGTTCCAAAAAATAGAAATGGAAGGAAAACTTCCAAACTCATTTTATGAGGCCAGCATTACCTTGATCCCAAAACCAGACAAAGACCCCATCGAAAAGGAGAATTACAGACCAATATCCCTGATGAACATGGATGCAAAAATTCTCACCAAAATACTAGCCAATAGGATCCAACAGTACATTAAAAGGATTATTCACCATGACCAAGTGGGATTTATCCCTGGGCTATAAGGTTGGTTCAACATCTGCAAATCAATTAACATGATACAATACATTAACAAAAGAAAGAACAAGAATCATATGATCCTCTCAATAGATGCAGAAAAAGCATTTGACAAAGTACAGCATCCTTTCTTGATCAAAACTCTTCAGAGTATAGGCATAGAGGGTACATACCTCAATATCATAAAAGCCATCTATGCAAAACCTACAGTGAATATCATTCTCAATGGGGAAAAACTGAGCGCTTTCCCCCTAAGGTCAGGAACACGGCAGCGATGTCCACTATCACCACTGCTTTTCAACATAGTATTAGAAGCCCTAGCCAC
Organism: Mirounga leonina; assembly: GCF_011800145.1. NCBI lineage: Eukaryota > Metazoa > Chordata > Mammalia > Carnivora > Phocidae > Mirounga > Mirounga leonina. Next base: position 43,686,174 of record NW_023270387.1, read on the forward strand.
AGCAATCAGACAACAAAAAGAAATAAAAGGCATCCAAATTGGCAAAGAAGAAATCAAACTCTCACCCTGTGCAGATGGTATGATACTTTATGTAGAAAACCCAAAAGACTCCACCCCAAAACTGCTAGAATTCATACAGGAATTCAGGAAAGTGGCAGGATATAAAATCAATGCACAGAAATCAGTAGCATTCCTATACACCAACAACAAGACAGAAGAAAGAGAAATTAAGAAGTCAATCCCATTTACAATTGCACCCAAAACCATAAGATACCTAGGAATAAATCTAACCAAAGAGGCAAAGGATCTGTACTCAGAAAACTATAAAATACTCAGGAAAGAAATTGAGGAAGACACAAAGAAATGGAAAAACGTTCCATGCTCATGGATTGGAAGAACAAATATTGTGAAGATGTCAATGCTACCTAGAGCAATCTACACATTCAATGCAATCCCCATCAAAATACCATCCACTTTTTTCAAAGAAATGGAACAAATGATCCTAAAATTTGTATGGAACCAGAAAAGACCTCGCATAGCCAGAGAAATATTGAAAAAGAAAAGCAAAGCTGGCAGCATCCCAATTCCGGACTTCCAGCTGTATTACAAAGCTGTCATCATCAAGACAGTATGGTACTGGCACAAAAACAGACACATAGATCAATGGAACAGAATAGAGAGCCCAGAAATGGACCCTCAACTCTATGGTCAACTAATCCTCATCAAAGCAGGAAAGAATGTCCAATGGAAAAAAGACAGTCTCTTCAACACATGGTGTTGGGAAAATTGGATAGCCACATGCAGAAGAATGAAACTGGACCATTTCCTTACACCACACACAAAAATAGACTCCAAATGGTTGAAAGACCTCAGTGTGAGACAGGAGTCCATCAAAATCCTAAAGGAGATCACAGGCAGCAACCTCTTCGACCACAGCCACAGCAACTTCTTCCTAGAAACATTGCCAAAGGCAAGGGAAGCAAGGGCAAAAATGAACTATTGGGACTTCATCAAGATAAAAAGCTTTTGCAAAGCAAAGGAAATAGTCAACAAATCCAAAAGACAACTGACAGAATGGGAGAAAATATTTGCAAATGACATATTAGATAAAGGGCTAGTATCCAAAATCTATAACTCAACACCCAAAGAACAAAGAATCCAATCAAGAAATGGGCAGAAGACATGAACAGACATTTTTCCAAAGAAGACATCCAAATGGCCAACAGACACATGAAAAAGTACTCAACATCGCTCGGCATCAGGGAAATCCAAATCAAAATCTCAATGAGATACCACCTCACATCAGTCAGAATGGCTAAAATTAACAAGTCAGGAAATGACAGATGTTGGCGGGGATGCGGAGAAAGGGGATCCCTCCTACACTGTTGGTGGCAATGCAAGCTGTTGCAGCCACTCTGGAAAACAGTATGGAGGTTCCTCAAAAAGTTGAAAATAGAGCTACCATATGATCCAGCAATTGCACTACTGGGTATTTGCCCCAAAGATACAAAAGTAGGGATCCGAAGGGGTATGTGCACCCCGATGTTTATAGCAGCAATGTCCACAATAGCCAAACTTTGGAAAGAGCCAAGATGTCCATCGACAGATGAATGGATAAAGAAAGGATCCAACAGTACATTAAAAGGATTATTCACCATGACCAAGTGGGATTTATCCCTGGGCTGCAAGGTTGGTTCAACATCTGCAAATCAATTAACATGATACAATATATACAATGTATATATATACAATGGAATATTATGCAGCCATCAAAAGGAATGAGATCTTGCCATTTGCAATGACGTGGATGGAACTGGAGTGTATTATGTTGAACGAAATAAGTCAAACAGAGAAAGACATGTATCATATGACCTCACTGATATGAGGAATTCTTAATCTCAGGAAACAAACTGAGGGTTGCTGGAGTGGGGGGTGAGGTGGGAGGGATGGGGGGACTGGGTGATAGACACTGGGGAGGGTATGTGCTATGGTCAGCACTGTGAATTGTGCAAGACTGTTGAATCTCAGATCTGTACCTCTGAAACAAATAATGCAATATATGTTAAGAAAAGAAAAAGAAGAAGAAGAAGATAGCAGGAGGGGAAGAATGAAGGGGGGGAAATCAGAGGGGTAAATGAACCATGAGAGATGATGGACTCTGAAAAACAAACTGAGGGTTCTAGAGGGGAGGGGGTTGGGAGGATGGGGTAGCCTGGTGATGGGTATTGAGGAGGGCACGTTCTGCATGGAGCACTGGGTGTTATACACAAACAATGAATCATGGAACACTACATCTAAAACCAATGATGTAATGTATGGGGATTAACATAACAATAAAAAATGGTCAAAATAAAATAATTTAAAAAATATATGAATTAGAAGCACATAAAAAATATTTAATGTCATTAGGGAATTGCAAATCAAAACCATAATGAGATACCACTTCACAGCCACTGGAATAGTTAAAATTAAAAAGACCAACAATGCAAAGTGTTGAGATGAGGTTATAGAGCCACTGAAACTATCATAGACTGATTGCTGGTGTGAGTCCAAAACAACACAACCACTCTAGGAAACAATTTGGTTAATCATATACTTACCAGCAATTCTCCTAGATATTTACAGGTATTCACAAACAGTACAAAAAAAAGTTCATAGAAGCTTTAATTCACAGTTTACAAAAACTAGAAATACCCCCAAATAGCCATCCACAGATCATTTTAAAAGTATAAATTCATACCATGGACTGAATAACAACACACAGACACACACACAAACCCCACAACATCATGAATGAATCTTAAAAACATTATGGTGAGTAAAAGAAGTCAGACACAAAAGAGTACATACTATCTGATTTGTTATATCAAATTCTAGAACAGACAAAATTAAACTACGCTAATAGAAATCAAATGATCACCCAGGCAGGAAGTAGACAGTAGGTTGATTAAGAACATCAAAGACTTTAAGTAATAAAAATATTCATGATAGGAATGGTGGCTACATCAATGTATTTATTTCTCAAAACTCATTTAACTATATACTTAAGATCTGGTTATATTATCATAAAGAAATTATATCTCAGAAGTATTTAAGAGTGCCAATCTTGGAAAGATCCAAGGGCTTTTCATGCAATGGAACAGCTTTTGCAAAGGCTCAGAAGGGAAAAGAAAATCAGTGTGCTACAAAGTGGCTTATAAATTACCTGTTGGACACTTTATAACCAATTTTAATACTCTCTAACCTACCCATGTGTTTTAACTGAATTGTACACACACACACACACACACACAAAGGTTCTTAGCAGTCTCACTAGAATATATCCATGTACAGTGTGGTAGAGCCTAAGTGTTTAGGGCTTGGCTCTGGAGCCAAGATTCAAAGCCTAGATTCAAATCCCAACACCACCTCCCCTTCCTGTTTAGTAGCTGTGAAAGCTTAGTCAAGTACTTGGTTTCTCAGTGCCTCTATTTACAGATCTCTAAAATAGAGATGGGGATAGTACCCCCCCCCCTTCCAAGGTTGCTGGGAGGGTGATGTGAGATAATACATATAAAGTACTTAATATTTATTACATGATGGGCACTAATAAATGTTAATTATAACTGAGGACAGGGTCTCTGTCTCTTACTCACCACCACTTCCTGGCACATAGTAAGATTCCCAACTGAATTTATAGGTTGGCAATTATAGCAAAGTGGTCTGTTGGATCCAGAAAACAAAGAAGGGAAATGCACCAACTATCCATGTCTCCCTTGCAGCCCCTGGGGTAGAAAAAGGATCTGTTTCTATTCTTGGTGTTCTCCCTACAGATGGGAACTGCTTGTCAACAGCCCTAAAACTACATCCACCAAAAACTTCCCCTTCTCCTGTGCAGCTACAGAAGTAAGGAGAGTTAATTCATTCTAAGACCCATGAAGAAAATAAAGGAATAATTTTAGTCTCAACAATCTTAGCTTGTTTACTTAACATGTAATAATACATGGGCATTAAAAATTGGGTACAATTCTCATTAACCAAGAAAAAGTATTTTCTATTCATTTATTCAAAACATTATAGTATAAATCAAATCTTTGATATGGCCCCTACTTCTTCTCAGCCAGTAAAGGCTATCAAAAACCATATTCTCCAAGAAAATTCCCCATAGTCAGTTACCTGCCTGATTTTGCTGTTCTCTCAAGGGTTCATCATAAGCCCTTGTAATCACTGTACTATCCTGCCTCTCAGAGTCTAATCTCATTGGAACAGATTCAGAATTCTTAGGAGAGTCTGAAAAACACAGACCTAGTTAAACCACCTATTCCATAGCAATAGGAAACTGAGACTTGTCCAGTGCCACACAGGTTGTTGTTCAATAAACATAGGTATCAATTAACAAAGTATAAAGAGTGACAACCATGTGCCTTCTATTGGATGCACTGTGGATCGTCAGAGAAATAAGAATTAGACAGAACCCCAAGATGCCAGCCTTCCCCCCGCTCACAATGCCTCAAAGGAAGAGAAATATGGAGGGGGCTATCCCCCAGAAGATCAGGAGGAGCAACAAGAGGGGTTTGGAGTGGATAAAATTGAGGATAGCTTGATAAATCTCCTAAGCCATTTTCATGGCTGCTTGTGATTTATTCACCTTTGTGTACCATTGGATGGCTAGCAGAGTGTCCTGTCCATAGGAGAAACAGAAGCTCAGTAAGCAGAATAATATTTTATATCCACATAAATTATATGGAACTTATAAAATAGGATGAGAAAGATGGAATGGAAGGGAATGGGATGAATTGGGATGGGAAGGATGGGAAGGAATGTGATGACCTTGAATTGAATGAAATGACATCAAATCCATGATGAATGGGCAGGAATCTATCATCAGCCATCTACATTCTCACTTTCTGCCTTGTGGCAAGGAGGCTGGCTGCATTTTCTCACAAAAAAAAAAAAAAAAAAAAAAAAAGCTACATTCCATCTTGGCCTCTCAGCCTCATGTAATGACCCACCAGGTCCACCAGTCCTAACCAGAAAGTCTAAGATCTCTAGCATGTCCCAACTAAATTAGAACACTTGAAACCAGGGAAAGAGAAATGCTGAGCCAATTATGTGTCTTCCACAGAAAGATAAAGCAGAATCAGAAAGGCATCACAGTTTCAGCCTACTTTCCCCACACCAAAATGACAAAGCTTCTGAACACTTTTGGAAGGCAACAATTATGTGGATGAATACAGTATTCATTACTTGAAGAAAACAGACTCATCAATACTTCACATCCTAGGAGAGAAAGGTGTGGGCGGGGGGGAAAGGGTCCAGGATAGAGTCCAGGACCTTGTCCAGTTTCATCCTGAACTAAGATGGAAGACAGCACTGCTGCCTGTATCTGTCAGGGTCAGGATCTTCATGATTCTGAAATCTAAAGCTGTGATTCATCATTATCTCAACAAGCATTTACTCCATGCTCACTTCAAAGTTCTCAGTACCTTTGTGCTGTTTCTTCAATGAGTAGAGCAACTTTCTGCAGAGAAATCCTCTCCATCAACACAAAGCAGATGGGCAGCCCACCAGAGCATAGCACCTGAGTCAAGGCTGCTCAGAAAGTTCCTTTGCCTCTGCTGCAATTCCACATGGCTGCTGTGTCAGAATATTCCAGATCATTTGTAACTCCAAATATGATCACTTGGAGCAGCACTGTGCAGCAGACACAAGTTTGACTGACACTGGTCTTTCAACCTCTATGTTTATGGGTCAGCTCGCTGGCCAGACTGATCTATCTGTCATGCTTGGGGCCCAGTAAGCTCTCAACAAATGCTCTACCACCCTGTGCTCCCGAATTTGCCTAACCACTTAGCCTAGTACATAATACATGGGGAATAAATGTTTACTTTCTCTACTCATCTTCAGATGGCAGCTGAAAAAAAAAATCAGTCCTTGGGGTGTTGTAGCATCCTCTGCTAGAAAACTCTACCATGGAAAAAGGTGACTCTGTTAGTGGTTTGACTTCAGCTTGGTAATTTCCAATGAGAGTGAAGTAGGGCAGATTTGGGATTGAGCACTTACTCATTTCTTTGCATTGACAATTCATACCATAGAGCCAGTTACTGTAATGCATCAAATTCTACTTTGCCATTCAGTCACTCAACAAAGCTGCTCAGTGACTGCCTTCATGTGACAGGAATTGTCCTAGTGGTTGGGGAATGAGGTGACTGGAATATCTGGTGCAGAGAATGGTACCTAGATGTTGTTCCCCATGTTAGATCCTTCTTTGACTATTACATTCACTGCTATTACTACCAGCTCTGCTCGTGGCCTCTCCTTTTCTTGGACAAGGCATTATTCTTACCTGTGGCTGACAACAATGACCTTTATAATGTGCCTTTCATCATTTCTGCCAGTTATCACCAACGCCAAGTCCACCTCCTCTACATTAAACTTTTCTTCCAGATAATACCTGCTTTTTTGGGGTCTCTGTTGGCGGCTTTAACTGGGATTTCTAGCTCCTGCTCATGTATACCAGATCTCAGAAGTCTTACGTACTTTGGCAAAGCCTACAAAAACCACTGGAAGATGCCGACAAGTCAGCTGACAGGTCGGCCTTCTGATGTGGCCTGGCCAGTGTTCCCACCCGCTGGTCCTGTGCAACAATGGGAAGCAAAAAAATTGTTGCAAGTGACCTGCCATATTCTATCAAAGTATATGCCACAGCTATCCTATCAAACCACAGCTATCCTATCAAAGAAAAATAGCTACAGCTCCTTTGACAATCCTGCCATGAGAGGTGGGATCTTTGTACCCTCACCTTGAAACTGAGCAGGCTTGCAACTTACTTATAACCAACCAAATGTGGTAGACTTCTCAGGCTCAGTAAAAAAAAGGTAAGGGGTACCTGGGTGGCTCAGTTAAGCGTCTGACTTCAGCTTAGGTCATGACCTCAGAGTGCTGGGATGGAGTCCTGCGTTAGGCTCCCTGCTCAATGGGGAGTCTGCTTGTCTCTCCCCCTCCGCCCCTCCTCCTGCTTGTTCTCTGGTTCTCAAATAAATAAATAAAATCTTTTTTTAAAAAAAAGGTGATATGGCTTCTGCCTTATTCACTGAGACACTCGTGAGATCAAGGTCCACATCAGACTCTGTGTCAAAGCAGAGTCTGCTTGAGATTCTCTCCCTCTGCCCCTCCCCCAAGTCACTCTAAAATAAAATAAAATCTTTTAAAAAAAGGAAAAAAGTCCAACTTTCTTGAGACTACCATACTGTTAGAAAGTCCAGGCCACACGTACAGGCCACTTGTAGGCGCTCTGGTCAACAGGACTGGCTAAGGTCCACACTGATGGCCAGCATCAACTGCCAAAAGTGCAAGGTGCATTCATAGGAGTCCAGCCCCAGCCATAAAGTCATCCCTATCTGTTAAGGGTGAGAAAAGGCATTCCCACTGTGCCATATCTGGAATTCTTGACCCACAGAATCCATGGACATATTAAAATGGGTGTTTTAAGCTACTAAGCTTTACATTGATTTGTTAGTAGCAAGAGTAGGTGGGACAAACAGTGTTTAAAGTCAAACAAGCCTACACTGAAATTCTAGCTCTATCCCATATGGGAAGTTAGGAAGCCACTCAACCTCTCTGAGTCTGTATTGGATGTGTAAAGTCGTAATAACAAAACTGATAGAGAATCTGTGAACTAACTAATGTAGAGGGAAAGAGTACAACCCCCATAGGTGTCTGCTTTCTTTCTCCCTTCCACTCATTCCTCATTCTCAAATCCCATGAGACAAGTGGAGGTTGAAAGTTTGTTAACCATTGCTGTCAATGATACTAATGTAACTAATGTATTATCTTTCAGCTGCAACCTAATTCATTTATATAAAGAGGAGTTGAGGGAATGCCTTGCCCAAAAGAAACTAAAAAAGGTTTTCCCTCATCTTGGCTGCTCTTGCAAGGGCGGCTCATCTGGCTTCAGGCTGACTGGAGACATTTCCATCTTCAGCCAGTCTTTGTGAGGGCCCTCCAATTCCCTAACCTTTTATCCCCCAGTGATTCTCTCATGCAATCTTCACCACAAACCTATAAGCAGGGGTGATTCTGCCCTTTCAAGGTTAAGAGATGGTGAAGGAGAGTCCACAGTTCAGCACTAGAATCTAGGACAGCAACATCAGCTTCCTGTGGGTGAGCAACTAGTTATATGTTACAGCTGGTCCACGTGGTAACTCTGCTGTTGGTTGGCAGCTATTTTGGAAGATAGATTTAAGTGAGAAAATATGAGAGACTCATTTCTGCTCTTATGTAGCCTGAGTTACTGATATGGGGAAAGAACATAAACATATTGGGCACTTAGCATGTACTGAGTGTTCTGCTGGCTGTTTTTCCTGCATTATAATACCCAACACATTCCAAGGTTCATTTATAACTTTATTTTACAGATGAGGAAATGGAGACTCAGAGGGAATAAGTAAATTTTCTTCAACTCATGCAGGAAGAGATGATGGAATAGGCAGCAAGGCTGGTGTGTCTGATTCTAAACCTACAGTTTCCCCTTCAGCACCTCTTGTTTCCAGGCATGTTTTATTGAATCAGTGCTATGTCAGTGAACTTGTGCAGATTTGATGGACTGGTCGATTTACTGACAAATTAGTTGATAGGGCTTAGCAGGATCCAATGTATCTTTTGGCCAAGTCCGCCCACAGTTTCCTAACTGACTTCCATGAGTTCACGGCTGCCTCTAATTGACATGCAAACAAACTAGCCTGAGAGCCGAAGTTACAGTAGGGGAAAAGCACTGGGAGCCTAGATTTCACTGGATTGTGCTGGCTCAGAGGTCACTTGCTGGCTCGGCTCCTACAGAGATTCTCAGTAAATGCAGCAAAACTGTGGACATTGTAAGCCTTGGAATGCAAATGAACTTGAGTCTTTTATTCTGAATTTTCCTCAAATTTGAGTCTATGGTCATGGAGACCCAGACTAGATGTTAATATACAAACCATCAAAGGGAGAGAGAACAACGTTAGCCCAGAACTGACTAGAAAACAAGTCAGGATTTATTAAAGTTATGTAAAATGGCAGCTTTCTGTGGGACCTCTCAATGGGAAGGCGAAATGGGGCAGCAGATGGACTTATTTATACCAAGATTGTATGCAGGTCTTTCATTTGCTCGCTGTCTTAGGTTTCAAGGAACAGATTCAAACTAGCTTTAGACAAGGAGGGTTGATTACAAGGAATCGGGAGTACTTGACAGGATGCAAGGACAGGAAACACAGCTGAGCCGTATATAGGAACTGGAAAATCTGGAGCTGCTCCTGTATCCATCTAGCTGTCACTCTCTGAAGCAACATGGCCTCTTGTCTCTGCTACAAACTTACTACACGACTCTGTCTCTCCCTGGACTATTTTCTCTTCCCTCCTGAAACCTCATCATTTCAATTTGCATGGAGCTCCGTGTTGCCATGGTGCTGACTCTAGCTGCAGCATGACCTCACAGCTCCCCTCCCCATTCCCATCTGACGACATCTGGAACATCAAGTTCTGAAGAGAGAATCTGATATTCAGCTCAAGGTCAGTGACAACTGAGTTTAAGTCACTTCATAGGAACAGTGTCCTATCCCTTCTTGACGCGGGTGGCAGCCTGGCTTGGGAGGTGCTTTCAAAGAAAGGAAAATGACCTTAGCAGACTCTCAAAATATATCTAGTACATACCTGAGGGGATGCGGGCAGAAATAGCTGAGAAAGAACCTAGCCTAAAACCTGATGGAACCATAAACAGAATCAAGAAGGTAAGGTCCCCTCAAGTGCTTATATTTTGTGATTTTTCTCCTCTTTTGTAGCAACTATCTTTATACACGAAATGTAGGTCTCACAATTCTCAGACTCATGCCCAGGTTTGAGTGACAGCTGTAGGTCCCATAGGCCTTCATTTCTTTATCAATAAAATGAGGGGCAATAAAACCAACAAAAGGTTAGTCTTGTTTCCAGACTCCCTGGAACAGTGAGGGCCCTCTGTGTGCCAGGCACTATGCTCAGCACCAGAGACACTACTCTGTGCCCAGAGAAGCTAGTACAATTGCAGAAAAAGTAGATCAGCTAAGACAAATAATTATACTACCACAAAGTCTTTCCAAAGTATGGTCAGATGATACCCCATTACCATACAGTGGAGCAATGAGCTCCAATATTAGGGTATATAAGAATCTTCTGGGTTCCAGCTAACAATGCAGATTCCTAGGTATCACCCTAAATACACGGAGTCAGAAACTCTAGGGTTGGAGCCCAGGAGTCTGTATTTTGAGCAAGCCCCTGGGAAGTCCTAGGAGTGCCATGTTTGAGAACCACTGTCCTCTCTCTTAGGTGAAGTGTCATAGTTGAGGCCACGCCATGGCCACAGGAAAGAGTGACTCCCTGTGTGCAAGAGTTAGAGGAGGCTTCCTCAAGGTGGGGAGACATTTGAGTTGAGTCCCAAATGTGTTTGCCAGGAAGAGAATGAAGATCAGAGAACCGTAGGCAGAGGGAAAAGCAAAAGGCCAGAAGTATGAAAATCATGGCATGCTCTGAGAGGCAGAGAAAAGACCCCCAAACATTTTCGGAAAGCTTGGCAAGATGGGGAGGAGGCTGGAGCCAGAGTGGGAAGGGCTAAGTATGCAAGGCTTCAAAATAAAGGTTTAAGGGGTCCTTAAACAGTTTCTCTGACTTGTATTTTCTTAATATCATTTCTCCAAAATTCACTTTTCTGGTCACAGCCCCAGCCCAGGAAAGGCCTCCAGAATCTTAAAGGAACTGCTCATCAAACACAACTGCTGAAACAAACTAGAGACAGAGAGCCTGAGCCATCTGATGCCATTCACTGGAAGGAGAATTGAAATGCATCCTGAGATCTGTCAGTACAAGGAAGGAGGAGTCCATTCCTCAATCTTCTCTCGAAGGCCTGAGCAGACTGGGGATTGCTTTTGCCAGAATCCTTATCGACCCAGTGCCAGCCAAGGTCCAAGAGCTGCTTTGTCTCCCTGCCAGACAGGAGACACTGGGATTCTCCGATGACTTCCCTCCCCAGGCCAGGAACATCAACCGACCTTGAGCCAAACTTCAATAATGCCTGCTTCCCTCCCAGAATCTGGCATTTCCATTTCTAAAATTGTCCAAATAGCCACATGCAGTTAGGTTAAGGGCAAAAACCCACACCCAGAAATGTTCTTTTTTTCTTTTGCAAATAGGGACAATTTGCTTTTAAAATAGTCACCTAAGGTGTGATTGATGGGAAATCAGTACTTGTCATTTCTGGCTCCCTAGGAAATGTCATTTAGTCAAACTTAACTAGCCTTTTATTTCCCACATTCACTCCCTCCAGTACTGGGGCCTGTCAGCCACCCATTCCAGAAACAGCAGAGAGCCTGCATATCCTGCAGTATTTTCATAGAGCAATTCCTCCAGCCTAACAAATCTCCAAGTTTTTTGTTCTCTCTTCAAAACCAGATAGCCCTCCCAGAGTGGCATGTCTAACTTTGTTTAGATGCCAGTGAGAACAGAGAACAAGGGCTTCATTTTTTGCTTTTCCTTCTTCCACACTCCTCAGTCCACCTCCTCCATCCAGCAACACCACAGGAGCCCTGGTTTCCTAAAAGAATCAAGTCATCTTCTGAGGTGCCGACATTTTCCCTCTCACACTTGCAGTTTGTAGGATTTCCAGGAGCTTGCCTTTAGGGCCAGCACGTGCAGATGTTCAAGGGCAGAGTGAGCCTGCCAGGGCTCCGTGAAGGGCAAGGGCTTTTAAATCAGAATGACCAGGGTTTAAATTCCAACTCTCCCAGATACTAGCTGTGTCACCTTAGCCAACATATTTTCCTTATGAAACGTCAATTTTCTCACTTATAATAGGACAGCGATATTGACATCTGTCCAGTTTTAGGTTGAGAAGTAAAGAAAGTAATTGTGGCAAACACGGTTGGTTGGTTCTCAATTTGACTGTCCCTGAGCACCTTCTATCTTAGAGGCTGACAGAGCTTACTCCTCACTTTCCAAGTTCTCCCTTCCACAGGGAGTAGGTGGCCAGATAACATAGTTCAGGGAAGTAGAATTAAACAGAAGTCTGAAGTGTTCTGGAAATGTTTCTGCTTTCCTCATAAAAGGGTCAGATGAGGCAGACCCTCTTTTTTCCCCTTCTAAATGCCTTAAACAAAGATGAGAGGTCTGGAGTGGCAGGAGCTTTCTTGTGACCAAGAGAATATCAGCATCATCAGCCCTGACATTGACAGAGACATCGTCAACACATTGAACCAATGCTACATGCATCAAATTCCAGATTTCTCATGACATGAAAAAAATAGTCCCTCTTTATTTAAGCCACTGCCAAGTTAAGCTTTCTGTTTCTTGCCACCAAATGCAGTCCTGATAGGTATAAGTGATATATACACAACAGCTACAATAGTCACTGGCATTTGATGATTAGTCCTTTTATCCTCCCCTTACTAAAAATGTTCAGCCCTAATCTGTACCATGGGGTTGTTCATATTTACAGTAGAGTTTGGGCCCAGAATATGGATCCAGACTGACTTTCAAGGCCTCTGCAATTGGCTTCTTCCTCCCATGGCCCCTTTACACTGCTGTCAAAATCCTAGTCAATGCCAGCCAAGCCAGTTGGTTATACCACCCATATGTCATTCTCATTCTAACCCCAAGACTCCTCTCTCCATTCCTGCCTTCCCTCATTCTTCCCCACCACCCCCCTTTCCTTCAGCCTGCTTGAATCTTCTCCATCTTTCAATTCTTAGCAGCCACAGTCAGAAGAGGCAAGAGAATCCTGTGGTACAAACATGGTTGCCCCATTTGGCAATGACAATGAGTATGGAGGAACATGGCTACTCAAGGGAGCCCTTGGAAATAAGGGACATAGAGTTTTAATCAGCAGTAATAAAAGACAGAGCCATAACAAAAGACAGGGCAGTTGCAAAGCAGCTCTCAGGGCTTGACTTTGGCTCCTGTACAAATGAAAATAAAAGAACTGGAGAGCTAAGGTCACGCAGGGGCTGCCCTTGATGTGGCAAGAAGAGGCATCTAAGGAGTGCAGAAGACAAAGGCAGAAAGCACAGTGCAGCGCATATGGGGTCCCCAGAAGCTCCACAAGGTGCCTGGCCAAAAAAGAGGAATTGAATGGCCAAGGCTTTGGAAGACTCCATCTCCGGCCACAACTCCTCAGTACAAGGGGTGGTGGATCAACCACATGGTTAACCAGATAAACATGAATAAAGACAGGATGGGCCATATTGGCCCTTCGGGCAGAGTCCCTGGAGTCTATCAGCAGCTGCCATAAGCCCCTGTTGTGTTCTTCTTGGGTAAACTGTGACACCTGCTGGTTTACAATGGAGAAAACCCAGGCTTCTAGGATTTGGTAAAAAAAAAAAAAAAAAAGCTGCCTGATGCTAGTGTAGGACACATGGCTCCCAAATAGACTAGGTTCTTTGCTAGAGAGATACTGTGCATCTTGGAGTTTCTGTGGTCACATGAAGGTTCAGCTTCCTATGGCCACAGTTGTTTTAGAGTCCTGAAAGGACAGTGGAAGTAACCAGAAGGTGAGCCACCATGATAAGAAGGTGTTACAGGGAGAGACTAAGCAGAGAGAGACTTGATTTTAGGTTCTGGCTCTGACTCTTTGTGGCCTCAGGACACTAAGCAAATCATTTCTGTTTTGTTGTTGTTGTTCTTTTCAAAGAAATTATCTTTATTATACCTACCTTTGAGTTTCATGTATAAGGAATCAAATCATTTGCTTATTGACACCATGAATGTGTTTTGCAAGCATTACTCGAACATCTGTCATCTGCTAACTACCACAGTACTAGAAATACACACACACATACATGTACATGCACAGAAGCACATATATGCACAGTAAAAAATACTGGTGATACACAAATGAGCCAACCACAATTTTAGTGTAGGAGGAGGGACAGACATGCAAACCAGACAATCCTGTTCTCTTTGCCTGAAATTCTTCTCGGCCTCTTTTTTCAGTCCCAACTCGCAATTCGCCCCCTCTGGGATGACTTCCATGCCCACTCCCATCAAGCTAGGTCCTTTGGGACACTCTCAGGGTGAGCCCTGTCATTCCTTGGGAGCATAGAGCCTGGAGTCAGGTGACTGTGGGTTCAAATTCTAGCACCCCCCACCTCCCCCCACACAGTAGCTGTGGGAACTTGGATGAGTTACCTAGCATCTAGATGATGGCAACCTTTTTTGTAAAGTGTGGACAGTAATGCCTGCTCCCCAGGATTTTACTTGCACTCAAACTGGCACGGGGAAAACACTTAGAAGAGTACCTGACAAATAGTAAGTTCTCAACAATGTTAGCTTTTACTTTTGTTTATAGAATTTTTAGTTTAATGTCCACCCCTCCCACCAGACTATTAGCAAAGGCCCAATCAGTTTTGTTCATGCCATGTTTTCTGCACCTATCACAGTACCTCAAAAACTGAGCTTTTTCTCTAGAAAATACAAAGAGTAACTACTTCCCAGGGACAGTGTAGAGATCAATGGCAATAAGACCCCCAGTCAGCAGGAGTCAGCATGAAGCCCAACACACAGGGAAGTATTCAGTTGATATTATCATTAATACAAATGAATTAAATATGATGGTCAAAAGTACAATAGAAAAGGTAATTAACTTTACATGGGAATAGGGAAGGATGCCTGGGCAAGGTTTTAAGGGATGGAAGAAGGAGTTAGCCAAACAATCTGTGCTCAATTGTAGATAGCGAGAAACAGATCCCAGTCCCTGCCTTCCAGGAACTCATGATCCCATATAGGAGGATATCTCCCCCACCCCAGCCCAGGGTCCTTTGGGTGCACAGAAAAGGAGAGCCTGATCCAGAACACCTACACAGAGAAGGCTTCTGGAAGGTGACCCAGAGCAGAGCCGTGCAGACAGAGAGGGGTTAAGCAGGCTAGGAACCAGAAGGAAGTTTCATGCTGCAGACCAGCAGGAGACAGTGAATGCTAGGGAACTGCAAAGAATTCAGGCTTTGGGTATCTGGGCCCAATTGGAAAGGGTGCAGCGGGAGAGAGAAAGTCAGGAGGCAGGTAACGAAGAGCCATGTAATAAAACTATGCTAAGAATTTGGTCTTTATTTAGTAAGTAGTGGGAGTAGCTGAAAGATACCAAAAGCAGGAGAGAGTGATATGCTCACAGTTACATTTTAGATAGGTCATTCTAGAAGGACAGTCAGACAGCAGTGGGAAGATTAGTCAAGAGGCTTTTGGAAGAATCCCGACAGGCAACGGTGATGGCTTGCCTTAAAAAAGTAGAAGTAATGAGAGGCCTGAGTGGTTTAAAAATAGAATTAGGATGTACAATCAGCTGGACTTATGGACTAATTTGATGTGGGAAGCAAAAGAAAGAGCAAATGATCCAGAATTTGACTTGGGTGACCAGGTGGATTATGGAGCCATTCAGTGATTCAAAGATAACAAGAAAAAGAGCAAGTCTGCAACAGGAAAAGAGCCAGCACCATTTTGTATATATTTCATTTGGCATTTCTAAGGAGCCAATAACAATCCTCTTCTTCGATGTTACATAATATCATGTCCTCATGTGCCGGCCACCTGCAGGGTTATATAATCAGCCCAAATCTTGGTCTTTCGGCTCCTACCAGCTCATATGTTGATTGGTAACCACCACTGTTCCCCTGCAAGGGCTGAGTCACAGTCAAGCTGCCTACCTTCCCTGGCTTTTCCCTGGCCTAACAACCCCTCCAGGAGGGGGATGCAGACTATCAAGGCAACCAAGTCTCCAATCAGCAGCTTCATGAATGGAGCTGAAATTCAGAGCAGAATCGGAGCCAGCAGTACCTGAGAGTCATCAACATTGAGTTTGTGAAAGGGCAGCACGGACAACAGCTGAACTCCCCCCAGGGAAACCACACAGGGTAAGGAGCTGAGCACAGATGGAAGCCTGAGGAGCAAGAACCATCAAGAGAACCATTGAGAGAAGAGCAAGGCGGAGGGAGAAGGGCTAACAAAGAAGGAAGGGCCAGGATGACAGAGGAAGAAAATCATGACAAACTGAAGGGAGGAGAGAACTAAACACATGGTGGTCAGAGACATCTGGTGCCACAGAGAAATCAGTACTGAAATCTCAATTCAGGGCTTGTGGGTGTTCGGGTGGTTTCAGGGGCCTGGGAGCAGTTGAAGATGGAGAAAGTAGAGATGTTATTTTGTGAAGACAGCTCTTTCAAGAAGTTTGTGGGGGAAAAAAAGAGGGCAGAAGCTAAAAGTAGTTAAATGTAGAAAGTATTTTTGGTTTTTATTTTGAACGTTAATGCTTGTGGCAAGACAGCATGTGGTAAACTTCACGTACCGTAGCTCAGCTTCTAGAACCAGACTTGAGTTCAAGCCCTAGCTCCCCACAGAAGATGGGCATGTCCCTCAACTCCTCAGGATCCCATTTTGCTCATTCACAAGATGGGCAGAGTAACAATGCTAACATACAGTCATATTTAATAGTTACAGGTGTCAAGTGCTTAGATGGTGCCTGACCCATTGGAAACAATAAATATTAGCCCTTTCTGTTGATATTCCTATTTAATAATAAGAAAAAGCCATTAAAAGGCTTTTTAGAGAAGATATAGGAAAAATAAGGAATTAGTAATGGAGCGAAGCTGAAGAGGCAGAAGGAGATGGAGCAGAGCACTAAAAGAGGGATAGTCTTAGACAGGAGGAGGGGCCACCCTCCTTGTGTTCACTGAGGGAGTCAGAGAAGTCACAGGGGTTCAGATTCCGATGTGTTGGTCTTAGTGAGGAAGGAGACGGAGTCGAGAGAGCCTCCATTGTGCTCTGTGAGGTATGAAACAAGTTCATCTATGGGGAATAAAGGAGGAAGTGGGGAGAGGGGCAGAGATTGTCAGAGGCGAGTGGGGATGGTCTGCTGTTGCAGTCATGGAGAGTGGACGGCAGGCCTCTGGGGAGATGTCCAAGATCCCCTGGAGCACTGATGCATGAATTTCCTCAGCAATCTCAACAGTCTGTGGGAGAGTAGAGAGGACTATTGGTTGGACTGCTCCATGGTCGAGACTTTGAGAGTCTGACAGAAAGTTAAGGAGACCAGGACACCAAGTGGTGAAGTGGTAGACAGAGAGCCCAGGCTGGAAGGCAGAGGATGTAAAGCCAGGAGAGGAAAAAGATGAAGCTGCCAGAGGAACTGAGGTCTCCACCCGTAGACACAAGGAAGTAAGAGAATGGCAGATAGAAGTGGCCAGAGAAGTAAAAAAAAAAAAAAAAGAGAGAGAGAAAGAAAGGGAGAGAGAAAAAGAGAAAGAGGGAGAGAGAGAGAGAGAGAGAGAGAGAGAGAGAGAGAGAAAGAGAGAAAGAGAGAGAGAAAGAGAAAAAGAGAAAAAGAGAAAAAGAGAAAGAGAAAGAAAAAGAGAGAGAGAGAGAGAGAGGGAAAAAGGGAAAGAGGGAAAGAAAAGAAAATGGTGCAATAGATTAAAATGGGCCACAAACTCATTGGTATTTCTCCCATTGAGAGGTAGAATCTAATTCCTCCACTGGAATCCAGCTGGGCATTGTGCTTAGCTTGACCAATAGGATCCAGGTTTCACAGGCTGGGTCATGAGAATCCTTGTAGCTTCCTTCTACCCAGACCTCTTGGAAGCCTTGCTCTTCAAGTCCTGGGCAGCCTGATAAGCAGTCCAGCTCTCCTGAGGTCCCCAAACAGGGAGACCACATGGAGATGCCACAGGGAGGGATCCTGGGATTACAAGGAGAGGGAGATGCCCAGCCGGCCCTCTGCCATGCCAGGCCCAGTTATTCAAATTACCCAACTGAGGCCCCAGACACCACGGAACAAAGACTAATTGCTCTTGTGGACTCTGACCACCTTGCCGATTCAGGAGAGTAAGTGATGGTTGGGATTTGGGGTGGTTTATCATGTAGCGCTAAACAACCAGAGCAATTGGAGTCAAGCTTTCAGAGATGGTACAGTCTGGGCTGAAGACAAGAGCCAGCGAATGGCTGTGATGACCTGGTGGCTGAAGCAGAGAAACTAATTGGTATCAAGAGGTCACACAGGAAAAAAGCCACCCTCACTGTGGACACAGAGGAAGCTAGATCAGAGAGAGGGGATGAAGTAAGACTTGTCAGAATGGGCAAAACCCAGAATAGTTTTATTCTCAAGTACCACAGAAACATCTATTTTTATTTGAACACACTTATTAGGTATCAGTCTAAGTGTTCATGCAAACTGGTCCCAAGGAACACACGGCTGTGTTTAAATTTAGAGTGTATGATGTTGCCCTAGGTGATCACTCTATAAACATGAAATAATACATTTCATTTCTTTAAAATGGTGTTCTTAAATATAGATGATGTATTACTCAATGATACCACCTCCCCTTCAACTCCCATGTATTGCCATATATAATCCTGTTTCTCTCTCCTGTGATGTTAAACATTCAAAAAGTCTGTAGGGAGCATTTGCTAGGTGCCAGGCTCTGTGTTAGGTACTGGACTTAGTTTTTTATTAGTCAAGTCATGTCCATGTTGGGGAATTGTAATGGAGAGGTTTATCAAGCACTTAACAGAGGCCAGGCCCTATACTGTGCCCTTTACAAGCCCCATCCCATTCAAACAATAATAGTTGGTTCTGTTTCCAGTGAGGCTCAATCAGAGAAACAAACAAAACCACTATAAATAGAAAGATTTGTTACAGGGTTTTGACGTGGTACAATTGGGAGCTGGTTGTCCTCACATCAGATGTTGGAGCTAGAAGTCACTAGGGGAGGCAATCAGCAAGGGAAAAGGGATGTGAAGTGGACAGAGCTCACAAAGATGGACTGAATCATGTCAGTTTGTTTCACATTTCTGTGGTATGAGTGTCCTACAGAAGCCAGGCCTTGTCCTGGAGCTTAACAGACATACCCCACCAGGAAGTCAGAACAGCTGAGGGAGGATCTGGGGCTTCGGGGGCGGGGGGGGTGGGAGCGAAGTCATGCAGGCCTAGCTGCTACCTCACGCCAACCAGGTGAGCAGATAAACGAGGATGTGTGTCAACTACCAAATGATGATTGCTTCCCTTGCACTTTGTAAATCTCCCACCAGAATCTCTGTTGGGGCCACTTGAACTAGAAACATACAAGAAAGGGAATTCTGGGTTTCAAAGCCACCACAGAAACTATGCAAACAACAGTAACCAGTAGGCACTATCATCACTGACATTTTAATGAGGCTCTGTTCTCAAACCGATGCTCTGAGCCAAGAGACTTGGACCATGCTTGCTGACAAAGCCTGTGCTTTGAGCCACTGCACACAATTTTCTTGGCTTCTGCTTCAGGAAAGTTCAAAACAGTGGGAAGACAATAAAACAAGTTGGTCTCCTTAGCCCCTGGTTGGCCTACACGTGGGCCCAGGACATAGGGCCTTGTCAGAGGCCTAAATAAGAGGTGGGAGACTGGACAAATACATTGGCCACAAAATACGAAAATAAAACTTATAATCCAAATGAATATGCACTTTATGTCAACATCTCTTTGACTCATTTACAACTTACATGAAACTTTAAGTAAGTTTTGTATTATGCAAGCTTTAGATGAATATTGTGTTTGACAGGAGAGGAGAGCTCTAAAACTAAGATGCCAGAGGCCTACCAATTTCTTCTAGACAGAGAAAAATTTAGTGGGGGCATAGGGGAACAGATGTTGTTAAAACCCATTTTGGAGACCACATTTGGAGCAGATACCGCATGCCTGTCTTATTCAGCAATTTGGAATTGCAATGTGGAGCAGGAGCAAAAAGGAACACCACTTACCTGATAGGGTTTTATATAAAATGAAGGAAAAATGGGCAGCCTTGGTCCTGGCACACTGCCCACCTTGCTGATGTGTCAGAAGCATTTTAAATCTATCACTGTGGGTGCTTGAACGAGAACAGAAACCAGAATCGCAGAGATTGAATTTAGAAGCAGACTGAATTGCACGCATCAAGACGTTTGCCTCTCTGCCTGTTCCCTTCTTCCTCTGAGCTCAGGCTGCGGGACACCTAATCACAGAAGGCAGGCTTCTAGCAAATTCAATTAACCAGAGAGAGCCTTGTGTAGGTTAACAGGAAAGAGAAATGGAAAGAGACAGGACTGCACAGAAATGGCCATGTGCAGTGTGGGAAGGACTCCGGGCTCAGCCACACAAAGCTCATCCTTCTCAGGGAAGCTGTTACTCCCCCAGGTGTAGCAGCTCCACGTGCAAGGTTGGGGGACGAGGGAGACAGAACCGGACTCTTCTGATTGGGTTCCTGCCTCTGCAAGACTTGAGCTCCGTGACAATGCACAAGCACTAGCGTCCTGATCTTTGTGGATGTGTGGCATCTGGTCCGAATACTCAAAATACTTTTTTTTTTTTTTAAAGATTTTATTTATTTGACAGAGAGAGATACAGCGAGAGAGGGAACACAAGCAGCGGGAGTGGGAGAGGGAGAAGCAGGCTTCCCGCGGAGCAGGGAGCCCGATGCGGGGCTCGATCCCAGGACCCTGGGATCATGACCTGAGCCAAAGGCAGACGCTTAACGACTGCCACCCAGGCGCCCCTCAAAATACTCTTAAATGGGGATAATGGATAGCTTGCATGGACTGAGTATTTACCACATGTCAGGACTTGTGCTAAAGCCAGTTCATCTTCCACCCTCACAGCACTTTCTTTCAACCACGATGATAAACTGACTTCGTGTAACCCATGGCTTCCCCAACCCAAGGGCAGCCTACTTGAGTTTAAACTCCTGCATCAAGGAGGGAGCTGTACCTTCCCCTCCTCCCTTCTAGATGACCATGTTCTAAGACATGATGATGTATGTCCGCCTGACCTGTCTCTGGGGTATACTATCTCACCCAGCTTACCCTGTCTAAAATGCTAGGTCTCTTTCTCTTGAGACTTCTGACAGGGCTTAGTTTTTAATCTCTAAATTTAATTACAACATGTACTGAGAGAGAGCATTGGTTAAGAGTGTGGTCTTTGGAGCTAGATAGCTGGAGTTTGAATTCCAGCCTTAGCATTTATGGTCTTATATGTATGGGCTTGAGGATTTACTTAAAATCTCTGTCACCCTCTGTTTTCTCATCTTTAAAATGGATAGAATAGTGCCTACCTCACATAAGATGTTGTGAGGAATAAGAAACATGTAGAATGCTTAATATGGGCCACATAATCGATACTCAATAAATATTGGCACCTAGCTCTAATAGAAATTGCTAATAAACGTGCTGGGCAATGAATAAGACATTAGCTCACCCTTAGTAGCTCACAGTTCAACTAAGGAAGCAGACATTAAACTATATCATCATAATACAATAGGAGGAGTGCAGAAGTCCAGAAATAGTGGTTCACAACCTTCTTCCTGTCCTCAAACTCCTGAGGAACAAGATGAATTCCCATTAGAAGCAATGGCTCACTATGGGAGTAGCATGTCCTACCAGAATGGAGGGGTGGGAGGCCACCCTGGATTCCATTTCCCCACTTTCCAACCAGCCCAAATTACCTGAGCAACTCTGATGACATACAGATTATAGCCCATTGTCCCTTTCAACAAATGTTTGTTAAACACATATATGCAAGGTCCTCTTTTAGGCAGTGCATAGTGTTTGCAATCAGCAGAGACACAATATTGAACAAAAAATTGCAAGTATGCTGAACATCAAGTAGAGATGTTGGTACTGAGAATTTTAAAACTTCCTGAAGGAGAGGAGACCAAGGTTGAGTAGAAGTTAGTTCAGAGAAGGGAATGAGAAGCCTTAAAAGCATGTTTGTCAAAATAAAGAGACTTCACCCAAAGTTATAATCCATACTATCCTTAAATGCAGATGTATAAACAGATGCAGAATCCTTTAGGATGTAGAATGAGGACAGAATTCTACCTCCTTCCTAATAGTCTGAAAAACTATCTCATCAATATAATGAACAGTTAAAATCCTAAGGGATATGGTTATAATTTGTAGCTTTTAATAAGGAAGAGGAAGAGGAAAATAGCAGATGGTTAAAATAGGTGGGAGTATAACTGTAAACGCAGTTATGTATAATTTAAATCATCGATAAGAATATGAAACATACATGTAAGCAGATATACATCCACTATCTTGGATCTCTTCCTTTCTGCCCCTAGAATTTCTGATGGTTCACAATAAACACTCTTATCTCATGAACGATCAAATCAAAGGCCATTATATATTCATTCTTGATATAATGAACCAATAAACTAAATAAAGCTGCCACCTTGCTTGTCCTCCTAGACCTAACCTTCCTGCCTTGAGCAAGCCACTGCTGTTATAGATTCCAGTCATGTCTTTGTGGCTGTCTCTACAGTCTCCCAAGAAATGCCGTCTGGGAGATTAATGGACCCATTGCAGCACAGGTCAGAGGCAGCCAGGCAAGGGGGCTCTTCATGGTCTCTGAGTTACTTAAAAAGGGAGTAAGGAAGAGTTTAAATAGAAAAGTCTACAAATAAATTTGAATTAGGCAAAAATGGGACCTGAATGTAAAAAGGAACAATCTTTTTTTAATTCAAGTAGAACTGATACAGTATTATATTAGTTTCAGGTGTACCATATAGTAATTCAACACTTCGATACATTACTCAGCGCTCGTCATAAGTGCGCTATTAATCTCCTTTACCTATTTCACCCATCCCCCACCCACCTCCCCTCTGACAACTACCAATTTGTTCTGTATAGTTGAGAATCTTTTTTTGTCTTGTTTGTTTTGTTTCTTAAATTCCAGAGGAGTGAAATCATATGGTATTTGTCTTTCCAAAGAAGCAATCTTGATACTGTGAGGACCGGGTAACAAGGTGCCCAAGATGGGTACCTCCCCATCTTCATAAACTGACATTTAGGAGGATCAAGGCCACAAGCAGGAGAAACAAAGTCGGCAGAAGCAGCCAAGGCAGTAAGGGCTTTCAAATCATGCAGAGATCAATTTGAGAACCAGCTTTACCACTTAGTAACTATGTGTTCTTATACAAGTAACCTGAGCCTGGGTTTTACAACTAAAAAGAGAATAATATTATCTAACTCATAGGGTGGTGGTGAAGATTAGCAACTATTTATTCAAGCCAAAGTATCTTGAATCAAAAAGCCCAACTCAAACAATTTTAAACTAAAAAAAAAAAAAATGTCTGTATGATGTAACTAGGGAGTCTGGAAGCCCAAGGGAAGAATAAACCTCAGAGACTCTGACACTGTTAAGACTGTTTTCTCCTGCGTGGTGAGCCCATCCTGGCTTACTGCCAATGGCTTTCCTCCAATGCAGCGAGGAGAGGAAAGGAGGAGAAAGGGCCACGGGATAATTATCTGTCAGCAGAGAGGTAAAGCCTCTCTTGCCCAGCCTCTGCAGCATGGCAGCCAGGGGGTGGAGTTCTAGGATGAGCTAAGCCAGGTGTCACATATACCCTGCAGGTGGGGGGATGAGATTCTTGGATTCCAATCAGCTTAATCCACCAAGCACTTGACCCTCTCATCTTCCCTCATTTGAAAAGTGGAATGATCATCCTACAGAGACAAGAATAGCATACTGAGAAATAATATCCCCCTTCACACTTCAGACTGCTCAATAAACGTGAGGGCAGGGGCACCTGGGTGACTCAGTCGTTAAGCGTCTGCCTTCAGCTCAGGTCATGATCCCAGGGTTCTGGGATCGAGCCCCACATCGGGCTCCCTGCTCCGCGGGAAGCCTGCTTCTTCTCCCTCTCCCACTCCCCCCACTTGTGTTCCCTCTCTCGCTGGGTCTCTGTCAAATAAATAAAATCTTTAAAAAAAAAAGTGCAGGCATTAATCCGTCAGGATTTCCACGATCGTAAACACCATCTAGTAACCAAACAGACCAAAAGGAAGATGCCTTTTGTCCTGGGCCATTCTTTTAAGCACGTATTCGTTATTTTATTCATTTATTCATCCATCACTTGTCGAGCATTTACTACGTATCAGATGCTGCGCTGCGCTAAGCACTTCATGTGCACTCTAACAGTTAGTCTTCGAGATAACATTAGAAAACAACGGTTATTAACCCCGTTGCACAGTACGAAAACAGGCTCAGAGAGGTGAAGTAACTTAACCAATACTTCACTGAAGTGGACTTGAATGCAGGTCAAGTGATAGGCCATCCTCTTAACTGCTGGGCTACCAGTTGGTAGAGGTATGAACACAACAGAAGATCATGTGAAAATAGTGAATTTTGTCCAGGGGCAGCCCTGAAGGGGAAGTCAGAATTTGCCCAGCAGGGAAGATGGGAGAGGGCACTTGAGGCACAGGACAGATGGTGTGCAAAGACCTTGTGTGTGACAAGTGTTCTTCGTTTCTAGTCAACGTCCAGTGGGTCCTACTAACTCAAACTACTACAGAGGACAGCTTGAACTAGTCAAAGATCTAACCAATGTTCACTTATAAACAAAAATAAATGCAGTTTTATTACATTTCACATGCTTACAAACAAAATTCTCAAAAGAAAAAAACAAACTTATTAAGAGACCCACCTGTTCAGTGTTGTGCAAACTATTTTGAGCCACACGGACAGAGTGGACAGACCCCAGCCTTCCCTGAATCACCTTATCAGGCAGCATACCATCTTTCTCTTTTTGAATTCTCACAACTGCCTTTCTGAGCCTAATTATCTGTTAATCGGCTGATGAAGACATCACCCATTTCAGATATTTAGTGAAAATTAAACTTCATTTATGTGGAGTTTTTACCTCAAAGGGGACAAATACTATCTTTAAAAAAAAAAAAATCAGGAAAGTTTTAAGTAGTCATGGGAAGTAAAACAGAAAGACTGAATTTCTCTCTCCTGCGATGGCTTCTCTCCATACCACAATAGTACCACCTCATTCCCCAGTTTATCAAGTAGGAAACTAAGGCCAACATCATACATTCCTTAGACCTCTCATTCTCTCTCCCTTCCCAGTCATGCAACCCCCTGCTCTGTGAGTTCAGCCTCCTTCCTATGTTTGCCCCTGCCCCGGCTCACCATTCCCTCTGTCACTGTATCAGCTCAGGATTCATTGCCTCTCTCCTCCCTGCCACTGGTCTTGCTGCCCTCCTACCCATCCCCTGGAGTGAGCGGTTTAATACCCAATGCTGTCAAT
Source organism: Mirounga leonina (assembly GCF_011800145.1). NCBI lineage: Eukaryota > Metazoa > Chordata > Mammalia > Carnivora > Phocidae > Mirounga > Mirounga leonina. The sequence goes on from NW_023270387.1 coordinate 43,711,236, forward strand.
CATCTCACATCACTGGCAAGATTGGTCAGTCCAGGCAAAGTGAAAGAGTCCTTCCCCAGAACGGTGACATAGATGCCAAAAAATTGCATGCCTCCTCACATCTTCTGCCATGAGGGGAGGCTGTAGGCAAGAGACAAAGAGAAGGCCACCATTCAAAAAGAAGGAAAGAGAAGTAGATGAGCCATGGAGAGTCCTGACAATGCCAAATACTTGGTTCTCAGCCCTAATCTGACTCCTTTTAGTTACCCCTATATCATTACCAACCACCAAAGCCAGCAAATTACTTTTCTGCTTAAAAACAAAAAATGCTGGTTGTATAATCCCTGGATCTTCACTAAGTCCTCATTACTTTGAGGGTGACGGCCAAGCTTGTAAGCCGACAAGCTACGCCCTTCATAGCACACTATCTCTTTCACCGCAAAGTTCAGAGCTGCATTCATACTGAGCTCTGTTTTGTGGTGGAAATCGTGGTCACTGTTGTTACTGGTACCCAGATTTCACCATACTCTTTTGGTGCTAGACCTCTGTACTTCGATCTGCTGAGCTAAATTCTATCTGTCCTTCCAAAGTCTCCTTCCTAGCCAAACCCCTTCTCTAGGCATCCTTAGCCTCTAAACACAGCACTACTGTGGCAACATAAACACACTATTTCACAAATAGATTTACTTTCTTGCCTTCTCCTACTCAATGAAAGTAGGGAAGGACAGTTTCTTTCGCCTCCATAAGGAACACAGTGTTGCTTTATAAACTGGCCCACATACACAGAGGACAAGGAGCAACTGAAGAAAGAGGGAAACCACACCAGAATGGTAGGTGGCAGACCTCCACCCATGTCCACCAGAATCTTAAAAGTTCACATAGAGGCCTTAATGAGGTTGAGTCAAATGTACCGCCCAGATGGTCTCGACACATTGCTCTCTCAAGGTTGCATCCTCAAAACAGCTATGGGAACAGTGGCAGGAATGTATATTCCAAGGACAGCGGAGAGAGTAAGGAGCCCCCAATTGCCTAGACAGAGCTCTTGGGTCATTCAGCGGTAGTATCCTCTCAATGACCTCCTCCAATACTCCACTCCTTGTAACTGGCTCTTACAATCTTATATGTTCTCCTCTTCCACAATGTGCCCTGAGTGGTCAAAAGGCTTTACTAGCTTGGAGGTAGCTCATTTGGGAGCTATCTGGCTATACTATTCTGATGGGCCATTTGATTGCCAGTTCCAGTAGATAACACCTCTCCCAGATAGGACAGGGCTTGCTGTTCTCAGCAGCATAGCATGTTGATCCCTGCTGAGAGTCAGGGCAGTGGCTGTTTCCTGTGATTCCCAGACCTTTGTGGTTCTGGGTACTTCAGCAGGGACCCAGTCTGGCATATGGGGAAACAGACACTCCTGGTTGACCATTAAAGTGTAGTAAAGCCTGGGATAGTACTTTAGCTGGCCCAGCCAAGGTGACTTTGTTAGCAATGTAATCTGCATATATAGATATAAAATTTTAATCATGTTGCTTGTGGGTTACAGAGGCAATGGAATCTCCATGTAACATGCTGTTCTTTGGTCAGTTTTGTCTATCATGACCTTTGAAGGGTGCCCCCCCAATCACTGTCCATCCAGCAAGGGTATCCATACATGGTATTCAATTTCATCTCCTCATGGCTACAGCCTGGTTCACGTGGCAACAGGAAAAAGCTTAGGTCAGACATGGTGTCCATGCAAACCAAGACATATGTAGAATCCTCACCCAGAGGAAAGGGGCCACTTTCATCAATTTTCCAATCCCTCACCAGTTGGGACCTCCAGTGGATGGCCTCCGACTTCTTGGGCAATTGCCTTGGGCACTGTTTAGAACACACAGGACATGCTATGACTGGCATCCTTGGCAATGTGCCACCCCACCCATGAGCTATAGGGGTCACTCTTTTTATGCTCTCAATCTGCTGTATCTACAGAAGGGCCACTTGCTAGGGCTCATACCCAGCCTAGGGCATCAACTTCCTGATTGCCAGAAGGCGTCAGTGTCTTACGAGCTAGGACACAGAAAACAGGGAGGACTGCCTCAGGTTCTTGCAGGTGAACTTGTTCCCCTCACCCCCACCCCCTCATATCCTAACCCCACAAGGGCTTATTCAGGATCATCCACCCCTTAGCTTTCCATTGTTCAAGCCATAGGGTTAATCTCTTTAAAACAGCCCAACTGTCAGTGCAAAGGTTTAACAGCCAGAGATATGAATGATCACCAGCCATTCCTCTGAGTTCAGCTCACTGCCTGCTGTGGTTCCATTCTTGTTTCCATCCAGATGGGGTCAGTGTTGAGCTGAACAGACCAGACTCAACCGTATACCAGGCAACAAGGGCAATGGTGGTGGGGGCATTTGGAGGATCTACATCCTCTACAGGGTCTAGTAGCATCCACATTTCTAGAAATAATGGGCTGGTGAACAGGTGCTCCTCTGCTTCCAAAAGGCATGCCACTTAGTCAAAGTGGAAATTTGAGCCATGGCAGAGGTGGGTTGATGGAACATATTCTCAACCCACTCCTTGAGAGGAAGGGGAGTTCTTACCAGGTTATGCGGTTTCTTCAGGAAAGGCTTCACCTGGAGAATACTGTATACACTGTTAGGAGCTGTTGCTCTACAGCAGTATATTTGGTTTCTGCCCTTCCTGAGCCGGGACAAAATCCTAGGAGTAGCCTCTCCTTCTGTTGATCGTCACAGTGCCTAATCCATACCTTCTGGAGTCACAGATACGTTTAATTCAAATGGTAGCCCTGCTTGATAGATTTCCAAAGCTTTAGTTTACTTCACTGTATTTTTGCCTTCTTAAAGGCAGCTTGAGGCTCTGATCCCCAGTCCCACACATGTCCTTTCTTTACCAGGTAGTATCAGTGACAAAGGCCAGGTGGAGAACAAGAATTCTCCCGAATCCCCAAAATTCTCCAAAACCCCTACAACGGTGGCACCTCTTTCATGTTTTTAGGGGTTGGATAGGCTTGCACTTCATCAGTCACAGCTTTTGGGACAATGTACATCTTATCCTACCAAATGATTCCAAAAACAATGGCAGTACCTGGGCCTTGAATATTGTGTAGGTTTACCACCTGCCTTCTCCCCTGCAGATGTTCCAGCAAAGTCTGCAGAGTGTCCTGCTGCAGAAGCAAGTCTTTACGTGGTAACATCCTTGATGTAATGGGCCCATTTTACTGATGTGGGGACGGACAACAGGGACCTAGCTCAGGCTACCTTCCCAGAACTTATTATGGGGCTATGCAGGTAGCTTTGGGGAAGCACTTGAAAGGTCCATTGTTGACTCCTCCCACATGAAGGCAAATTGTCTTGTGACTCAGTGGCCTGGGGTATACTGAAAAAACCATTTGCTTAATATAGTATGGTATACTCCTAGGACCACAGCCAAGGTGTCTAAGACAATGGCAAGGTTAGGCACAGCTGCGTGGATGGGGGCACTACTTTGTTCAGTTTTGGGTAGTCCTTGGTCATCTGCCACGAGCCAACCAGCATTTTTACTGGCTGGACCAAGCTACTGAAAGCACTAGGTGCAGGGCATGAGACACCCGTTCAGTGCAGATCTCTGATAGTTTCTCTTGTTTCCTTATGCTCCCCTCACACCCAGGCAATATACGTTGTTTAATAGTTCCCATGCTTCCTGGGAGTGGCAGACTTACTGGTTCCCAGCTGGTGTTTCCCCTCGGCACTGGTTTAACTACTAAATGCTGGAGCAGAAATTCACCAACAGAGGTTGACAGAGTTGGACCTTATAAAATATACATGCCCGCATGTTCTCTGGTATTAGAGAGATAAAAGCCTCATATTCTTGCAAGTGAGAACACCCAATTTGCAGTTTCAAAGGACCTCTTGGACCATAACCAACTGCCCTTTGTAACCATCAGTGGCATTGAAGGACCAGAAAACTTTTGAGGGTTACTATGTATTAGAGTATATTTGGCTCCAGGATCAACCAGAACCCTCACCTTGTTTATTTCTGGGGGACCAGTCAATAGTCACCTTGTTTATTTCTGGGGGACCAGTCAATAGTGAGCTCAAATGATACCCTGATTGCCTCTGATGGGCCTCACTTGGAGATGACCTTGGCCTGCATCCTATACATGGGGCATGGGAGCCACCCCTCCCCCCATAGAACTATAACCTGGAGGCCTCTGAGGAAGCAGGTGACTTATCAGGGATAGTAGGGGCAGGTGGGGTAGATTGGGAAGGTCTGAACTGTTCAGGTTTTAAAGCTTTCCATAGGCAGACCAACATAGCATTGGGTTACTGGTTTTATTTTTTAGGTAGGTCTTGGTAGCAAGGAGGTCAAACCACTTCCAGGTTACTTTTACTGCACCCTTTATAGCAAATTGGGATAGGCTTTTGGCTTTAAGTTTCCTCTTTGTCTCAGATCTTTCTCATAGTTGGTACCAGTTGCTGGAATTTGTCAGTCCCCCCCGCCCCCCCCAGACCAGTAGCAGACCACCGGACATCATACATGTCTGTCCCATAACTGGACTCAGCAAGGACACTGTTCGGTACCAGATGCTTGGGACATTTCTGCAGTGACCATGGCTCCATCAGGCCTTCAAAGATAGGGATGCAGATGGCCTGTGTCATTCCCAGCTCCCTAAGGATTTGCTGTACCTCCTCTATGGATTTCCAGGGTCCCACATGACCAGGGAGATAGCCCTCCTCGAGCCAAATCTACTGACAGTCTAGAATAATCCATCTGTAAGACTGAATACCTGAACCCTCCACCCCAAGGCCACGCAAGCATTACCAGAGGGCCAGATGTGTGGTGATGTTGCCCATTTTCTCTGCCTCCTGCCCAAGATAGGCCACCTCTCCCCATCTCCATGGAGACACTAGCCGTGCCTGGATACTTACCCTGGCTTCTTGCTTGGGATTTGGCAGCCACACCAGTACACTCAGTGGAAATACATTCTCTCATCAGGAATATTTCCTGAGTTGGGGGCTGCCCCGCTGACCGGCGTTCCTATTGGTGTGGTTGTGTTGTCTTTTTATCAGGAGAGAGACAACATAGGGCACTTCATCCACTTCACTATCACAACCTACTCCCTTCAGTCTCCTCTCTTCCCCAGGGATTCCTCCTTTTGGCGGCGCACTCAAGCTCTGTCCCAAACGCGCACACCTTAATCCCCGGCAGTTTGCGCCCTCCTAGCTCTGTGAAACCACACGCTAAATTCTCCAACTGAAGATTCTGCTCTCCCGGCTTGCCGGCCAGCCCCACAGCCAGCAGAGAGGCTAACGCCTGCACGTCCTTCTCTAACTTCGTCTCGTCCAACTTCCTAACTTGAGCTCCAGCCTCCAGTTAGGCACAGAGAGCCCGCGGAACTGCCCCCAGGAAAGGCCAGCCCACCGTGCCCGCCATGTGCTTCCCTCCTCTGCAGCTGCGCGCTCGGCGCACGACCTCAAACAAGAGCATTCAATCGGCCTGCATTTTCTGGGGGGCACGTGGTGGTCCACAGCATCCAGGCTACCCCTCCCCACACAGAGGTCGATGGCCAGCTCGGGGTGTCCCCCACAAATCCCTCTACCTCAAGACTCATCTCTTCCCACCAGCTGGCTCACCCATTGTTAGTTTGCAAACCAATCCCGCATGCCAAGGGCAAGGACGGACTAAAGGAAGAGGCAGGTTTAATGAGTAAGGAACTTACTCACCAGGCTAGTCTTGGATGGTAACAAGTTGAGCAAATCTCTGCACCCACCTGTCAGAATCTGAAGTTTATAAAGAGGCCTTAAGGGTGGGGGGTGGGGAGTGAGTCATTACACCTTCCAGATGGTCTGAATAACACATTACTGTCTCCATGTTGCATCCTTAAAACAGCTTCAGCTGCAGGAACGCTGGAGGAAACAGACATTCTAAGGACAGGGGAGGGGGGTTAGGAGCCTCCAGTTGCCCAGGTGCACCTCTTGGGTCAACCAGAGGTCATGTCCTCTCAATGACCTCCTCCAACACCCAGGGCCTGAAATGCATAGCAGGTAGTCAGAAATGTCTGCTGAATAAATAAATGAATGAATACACTGAAATACTTCAGTTTGGACATCTTGGAAATTATAGGGTCCCACCTTGCTTTAGAAAATCCCCTGACTTGTGCAAGGCAGAATGTTCTCTCCAGCACCACCCTTTCACTCCAGGCTGTAATACATACATATTCAGCTCATAGGTTAGATTTTCTTGTGATTGAGCGGATTCTCTTAAAGAGTTTAATATTAGCTTTTAATTACATCCTGCCATGCAACTAGTACTTTAATAAATGTAGGGGAAGAAATCCCTCTGCATATCAACAGAGGTGAATTCAATTCAATAATTCTATTTAATTAAACATTTTTGTGCCCGAATAGTCAAATTGCTATAGGAGATGTCATTTCCATAAGCTCGTCAGCTGGAAGAATGCTGAGCAGTTACTTGGATACTTTTTAAGGGCTTCCTCTTTCTAAAGGGTTTTTAAATGATTTAATAAAATAAAATTTAATAAAATAAAATTTAATAAAATAATAAATGATTTCCAAAGGCCAGCCAGTTCCTTCCCATCTTCTCAACCGTGCACTGCATCCTTTCACTCCCCTTCCCAAAAGCAGCAATGCCTGGGGGACTGGGCGCTTTTTTCATGCTGCTCCCCTCACTTCTCCGGTAACATACACCCATCTCCTCTCTTCCAAATAAATTGGTGTCCTTTCAAAGCTCATTCCAGAAGCCACCTCTTCCATAAAGTCTGCACAGACTTACCAGACAATGGTTTTGACCTATCAGAACAGCCTCACTGTGATCCCTTAAAGCACAACTTTCAAGGTAATTTAACCCAGTCATGACCTCAGTAAAATGAATGGATCTTTGTGATTCACCTCCCTGAACTGTAAGAGAGTGAGCCCTGGGCTCAAAGTCAGAGAATTCTGTATAGGAACTCTAGGTCTGCTGAATAGTTCTACAAATTACAGCATCTCTGTGGGCCATAATTTCTGCACCTGTAAAATAGAGACACTATCGCTTACTCTACAGGGGGTAGAGAGGACTCAGTGGCCTAACATATGAGAGTTTATCACCTCATAACTGGGATTCAATCACGGTTCAAACCACTCTTTCCAGCCATGAGCTGTGGGACTAAAATGGCCATCTGAGAGTCACCCTAAAGAGGAAATCTGATAAACACACTCTGTTTCCCTCAACCAGATTCTCACCCAGTGGTTCGCACTCAGGCTTTGCATCCAAATCAGTGAGCAAAGGTTTTTCAAAATACCTGGACATATATTAGTCATTTCTTTGTTCCACTGATATTGATAAATAGCCAGTATAAAAAACTTCCGGACAGGGGCACCAGGGTGGCTCAGTTGTTAAGCATCTGCCTTCAGCTCAGGTCATGATCCCAGGGTCCTGGGATCAAGCCCCGCACTGGGCTCCCTGCTTGGCAGGAAGCTTGCTTCTCCCTCTCCCACTCCCCCTGCTTGTGTTCCCTCTCTCGCTGTGTCTCTTTCTGTCAAATAAATAAAAAAAATCTTTAAAAAAAAAGAGGTGATGAATGTTTAAAAAAAAAAAGAACTTCCAGACAACCTGCAACAGAAGAACCTCTTCAGCTGAACAGATGACCAGACAGGAGGAGGTTCCCTAACCACAGATTCCCAGCACACAGTAGTGGAGAAGTAAGCAATTAGGGAAGTAATTGGCTAGAGAAGGGGAAACTCCCCAAACTATAGGCAGCCATCACATCAGTGCATCCAGTGCCCTGGAATCAAGAAGGAAAAGCTCTTGCCTTTCTGATTGAGTGAAATCACCCTAGCGGCAGCATGATTGAAAAGACAAGTGTATTTGGTGCACACATCCGAGAGCTGACTCTCTTCCAAACCCACACTATCTGCTTGGAAAGGGGGTAAATGAGGCCTGGCAATAAGGTTAGCATGGCTTGCTTGCTTCCACTTACAATGTGCTGGGTGGCAAGCCTCCTTGGATTTTCACAACAGCCCCATCAAGTAAGCATTGTTATCCCCATTTTACAGAGGAGGAAACTGATGCACAGAAAGTTTAAATGAGTTTGCTAGTATGCAGCAAGGCTGGACTTGAACAGAAATCTGCCTGACTCCAAACTCTGTCTCTAAGAGTTTGGGGACCGTATGTCACTATTTCAATTCTATGACCTTCCATTTCTTCATCTTAGATAATGGAGATTTTCCTAATGCAGAGAATAAGAGATTAGGAAGGACACACAGCCATCAGTAAATGAGGGCTAGTATTGTTGTTTAATGTTGCTGAAGGAACCCCTGAAATAGAACCACATAAGGAAGTGTGGTTCAAGGGCTAAGTATGGGGGCATTTACAGAGAAGATGTGAAAGCCAAATTTAACTCTTGAGGTTGATGGCTTGGTTGAAATTTGTTGGTTACTTGACAACAACACACTTTTTTGTACTCTTGTCTTTTTTAGTAACTCCTAGAAAGCGATTAAAAATGTGTTCTTACGTGGAAAAGGCTGCCAAATTAAAAGGGAATCAGTTATTTATAGTTGAAAAGGTAAGTAATGTTGTGATGTGATGATACACAAAAAACACAATCTCTTAACAGCAATGCTTGATTCTGGACATTTGCTCATCCTAGGCATGTACACATTCCAGAGTCCAGGCTCCTCTTCCCGAATGAATTCGGGGTGCCCTTGCCCCAGCATTCCTCCTGCTAAATGCCTGGGAAGCTACCACGTGCCTTTCTGCTCCCTTTCTCCTTTTGTTCCCTCTCTCCCCTCGCACTGGGGCCATGCTGCAACACTTCATGGGATTCTAGACCACAGTGCCCCTCAGAGTGGATGACAACTTCCACTGGTCCTTCAAGAAGTCAAACAACCCAGTTGGTTTGCTTCCTGTTATGCGATTTTCCCACATCTCCAACTTGGGTTTTGGGACTGAACCACTTCAAGCCTGCTAATGTGAGTCTAAACAGCATGCAGCACCTTGAGTTGAGTTAGCACTGTAAACACTCCATATGTTTGTAAATTGTGAAGAGCTAAGCAAATGTCGGCCATGTTATTCTTGCGTGTGCTGTGTCATGCTTCTCTGTATCACCAATGAATGCACTGCTACAACTGCCTGTTTGATTTTGAATCAGGGTTTGCTGGAGGAATAAATAAAAAACAATAGAGCCTCTGGGGGTAAATAAAGACCTAGAAGGAAGATCATACACTGTCCCTGAAAACTGCCAAATGCTCACATTTACTGAGTGCTTCCCTGTGTTGGGCACCGCACTAAGGATGCCACGCACACTCAAGGAGGCACTTCGATGTGAGTAGTATTGTTATCAGTCCCATTCTCCAGATGAAGAAATGGAAGCAAAGAGAGGGTCAGATTCTACCCCAAGCCACCCCTGACGGGAGTGACAGAACTAAGGATGGAGCCAAGATGCTCTGGAGCCCACTGCCTTAATCACTATGCTCAGCAAACATAAATTCAGATTTGGAAGAGAAGGTAGCCTTGTTTAGAATCAAACACACATAAATTACTGAGGATGAACATGAGACACAGAGCAATTACAAACTCCATCTATCACCCCGAGTGGTAAAAGAGCTTAGGCTTTTATTCTCAGACCATGGTGGTTAAAATTCTAGCTCTGTTGCTTAAGAGCTGTGTGGCCTTCTGAGCCTCTCTGGGCAACAATTTGTTGTTTAAATGGCTGTTCCTTTGGGAATCCCGGGAAGGGGTATGTCACTGTAAGTCTGTGGCCAGACTTAGAGATGTTGTATGTAAACACTCAACAAGAGTATCACAAAGTAGGTGCTCAATAAATGGCAAAATTGTCATTTTTAATAATCTGCTTCATGCCACTATCTCTTGGAACATGTTCTCCTCTTCTCTCACATGCCTGCCATACTCCTACGCATCCTTAAAGGCCACAACTGGGGGCCTAGGCCCTCTATGAAACCTCTTCTGACCCTCTCTCCAGCTCTCTTTCCTTGCAGAGGTTCTCATTCCTTCTTTAGAGCCATAAAGTCATCTGGAAGGAGCAGCAAGGCTCTATAAGAGATGAGGGGGACATGGCTCTGGGGCCAGGCCCTTCCACAAAATAAAAGTAGAGGAAAAAGACATTGGAGGACAAATTCAATAGTTACTGAACATCTGCCATGTGGCAAACATGGTTCCAAGCACTGATGAAACAGTGTTAGATTCTATGTGCTTCCTGTCCTGCTGCAGATAAATGCTAACATGGAGGACAAAGCCAAAGCAACCCCCTTTAATGCTCAGGGTCATAAGGACAAAATCATGCTGCAGGTCAGAGAAGTCTGAGGCAGAACTCTGGGACTACACATTGGAAGACCAGCAAGAGTTTGCCACAAAATGGAAGGTGGAGAGGGTGGAAACCATAAGCCAGTCAGAGTGGCTCCCACAAAGTACAGGTATAGAAAACTGGGCATGCTGGCCTTGATCCTTAAAGATGAGCTGCCCCTGAAGGAAGGAAGCAGATGAGTAATGGGGTGATATTTACTTTCTAAATAAATGCCAAATCCCTCCTACCCTCATGGCTCCTTCCCTTTCTTCACACACATTCATTAAGACAACACTTCTCTGAACACCCATTCTGAGATTTGTTACTTTCATCCTCTCTGATGTTGACAAGGACTCAGTCTTGCGTTACAGAGGAGAGATTAATGTCATCCAACAGCACAGCTTCAATTACATGAAGAAATGTGATAAAGTGGTGATGAAAGCTGTGAAGGATTTTTTTTTTTTTTTTTGAGAAAGAGAAGTACCAAGACACTTGGCAGAACACATTTTATCATTTTGTGTTATTATCAGAAAAAGAAGGTCTGGTCCCCAGCTCTATAGGTCTTTTCCACCACTGTTCAGTGAGTAGTTTGCAATCAATCAGGGAGATGGTACTTGAATTCTGGATGGCCTATCTCTGTCTGTCTCCTGCCTGGATGATTAAGGATGAATCTTTTCATGACAGGGTGATTTATTAAGAGCAAGCTTTCAATACCCTTTCTGTGATAAAGCAGCCAGAGTCAGCTTTGGGCCTGTTGTGTGATCAAGATAATCCACCTGTTCAAACCTCAGCACAAAGACTTAACATCAACAAAGCTATTTATCTAAGAGAAGAGGAATTCTCCCCAAAGTCCCTCATCTAGATAATATCATTTTTTCACACTTGCTTTCTTCTTTACCTCTCTGATTTGGTATTTGTCTTCCTAGTTCATGGACATGGCTATTTCTGTAGCTAATGCTGAATTCATCTTCTAGAATGTAAGTGGCATTTTAATAATAATGTCTTATCATTATATAGCTCTTTATTATTTACCAAGCCCTTTCTTTTTTTTTTTAAGATTTTATTTATTTATTTAGAGAGAGTGTGTTAGTGGGGGTGAGGGGCAGAGGGGAGAAGGGGAGAGAGGATCTCAAGCAAACTCCACACTGAGCACAGAGCCTAACTCGGAGCTCAATCTCACAACCCTGTGATCATGACCTGAGCCCAAATCAAGAGTCAGATGCTTAAACAACTGATCACCCAGGAGCCCCTTACCAAGCCCTTTCACTTGTGTTACCTGGTCCCCAAACCAAGTGGCCTATCAGTTACTATGTTCCTTGATTTTTTTAACTGCATTTAACAATCCTAGTAACCTTGGAAATCTCTCCTCCCTTGAAAACTTTGGTAGTTCCTGATCTTGGGTCCCAAGTCTATGCCCAACCCACCTATTGGCCAGCCTAGTGTATCAGTCAGCTTTCACTAGGTAATGCTGTGGTAACAAACAATCCTACCATTACTCAGATTTTTTTTCTTAAATCAAGGCCATTTCTATCACCTCAAGACACCTAATCAGCTGCAGACAAACTTCAGTGAGTTTGCCTTCATCTCTCATAATATGCTGTGAAGATGAGAAAATGTGATCCAGAAGGTAGTGTGTTCAAGTGGAACTGTACCTTGTTAAAAGAATATACCCAAAGAGTACTGATTAATACATCCATACCCATCTTAAAGGAGGTCTCTAGGAGTACACTATGGGAATATTCCTAAGTCTTATCCTTGTCAACGTTTTTATTAATTATAATGTCAACAACATAAAGATCATTCTGTGACAGTCACTGGCACTGTTTATGAAATATCTCTGAGTACATGATAGAAGTGCAATTTCTGACCTCTATGTGGTTGATGAGGCCATGAAACTAATCCCAGCTAATGAGCAAAAGTAATGTGTATTATTTTCAGGTGGAGGCATCCAATTGCTGGTCTGGAATCTTCCAGAGTCTTCTTCCTTCTGCTATGTTGACCTGCAACGTTTGAGGTGGGGGTTTCTCTTAGCCTGGCTCCTGGAGTGAAGAGACAGTCCATGATGGACTAACATAAGCAAGAAACAAGCTTTTGGATTTTATTAGCTACTGGTATTTAGAACTTATTTATCCTTCAATAGACCCGGTCCTATTCTGACTGACTCTCATATTAACAAAATCTATTAATATAAAACAAAGGTGAGATAACCAATAGAATGATTGGCTAATTTAGGGTGAAAAAGGATGGAGAGGTTGGGATTAATAACCAAATGAGTCAAACAAGATAGACTTTAGTGCTAATGTAGGGGCCCCTGGGTGGCCTAAGTCAGTTAAGTGTCCAACTCTTGGTTTCAGCTCAGGTTGTGATCTCATGGTCATGAGATGGAGCCCCATGATGGGCTCCATGCTCAGTGTGGAGTCTGCTTGAGATTCTTTCTCCCTCTCCCTCTGCCCCTCCCACTCACGTGTGCTCTCTCTCTCAAAAAATAAATAAATAAATAAATCTTTTAAAAAAGAAGGAATGCAAATGTAATTTCCTGCAGTTAGGTTTCAGAAATCAGCAGCAGTTCCTAAGGGGAAATGTTTGTGACCTATAAGCTCAATAGAAATCAATACTATATTCTGGCTGCCAAAAATACCAAACTCACTGGGAGTCTATATTCATTAAAAAATGTAGTATCTAGATATCAAGGAAATGATAGTCCTCTATGCCATAGAAAACATACCAAGAGGTCCCTGGGTGGTTCAGTAGGTTAAGTGTCTGACTCTTAATTTAGGCTTAGGCCATGATCTCAGGGTCTTAAGATGGAGGCCTGTGTAGGGCTCCACGCTCAGCGGGGAGTCTGCTTGAGATTCTTTCCTTCTGCCCCTCCCCCCACATTCTCTCTCCTCAAATAAATCAATAAATCTTAAAAAAAAAAAAAGAAGAAGAAGAAAAGAAACATACCAACATACTGAAAGCACCAGGTTTCAATGAATGAGATACAACCAATGGAGAATGACTTAGAGGCTGAGGAACTTGAAACTATGACAGATAAGGAGTGGTTAAAGGATCAGAGCTGTGTATCCCAGAAGAGAGGAGACCTAGGAGGGACACAATGCCCTTCTTTGAATATCTGGGGGAATGAAATGAGTGAGAAAATTCTGTTCTGTTTTGCATTGAGGCCCATAACAAGGAATAACAGAAACTGAAAGAAAGCAGAAGCAGGCTTTGTGAAGTCTCCCCTGACTTCCACAGAAAAGCCTGTCAACCCCCTTCCCTGGACCCATAGACAAGCTTGGCCCTTGTTGAAACAAAGATCACACTGAATTTGTCTGTATGAAGATGTTAGAAAATTGTGAAGTTCTTCAGGGAAAAGGGAGTGCATTATTTATCCAAATTCCAATATTCAGTGCACAGTCAGTATTTATAGAATGGAGTTCAATCAAAATAAATGTCCTAATATGCAGAATCCCACAGTGCTGCAAAGGGCACAAATGCCCACTTTTGGGGGGGGAATTAATCTGGTGAGGCAAGGGCTAGAAGAGAAGACTTTCTCAAATTTGTTCCAACTCTGCTTTCACTCTTCTGCAATTCAACTGAGTCTTCCCTGGCATAGATTTAAACTTAAAGCCCACCTTCAATTTGTGTGCTCTTAAGACATGTAATTTGTGCTGCCTTCTTAAGAAAAGAAAGAAACAAAAAGAGAAGCTTGGAGTTCAAAACAGTGGACCATATTGTATGCCTAGTTTCTTTGACAATATGCCAGTATCTAAGTTTCATTAGATGAATTTGTAAATAAATTAGTGCTATACTTTCTCTCAGATAAATGTTTGCCTTTCAAAGGCAGTGTGTGTGTGTGTGTGTGTGTGTGTGTGTGTGTTTAACTTAAATAGAAGATCTCACAGCATTCTATAACATGTCTGGTATAGAGACCAATATGAAATCCCATGGGGTCACTCTACATGAGAAAATATAAGCACGTTCACTTAATCAAGAAATATATATTAAGTACTATGGTATCACACACAAAACCAGGCTCTGATCATATAAAGATTAGATAGGTGGAGCCCCACATTCAAGGAACTTACAGTTTAGGAAGAATATAGACAATTATAATACATGAGAAAATGTGCACAAAAATCAGGGTGCAAGCAGCAGGTTCATTGTAGTGCTGTTATTATAAAAGCTAGGAGAAAAAGCCTAAATATCTAGAAATTGGGAACTGGTTTAATAAATTCAATTTATATACACTCTAAAGAATACTAAAATTTTAATAACTGACTTTTAGGAGAGGTCTAAGGTAAAAAGGATTTTGTTTTAATTAATAGACTTTATTTCTCAGAACAGAGTTCAGTTCACAGCAAAATCAAGAAGTACAGATTTCCCATTTTCCACCCCCCCACACAACATATATGCATGACTTCTTCCACTCTCAACATCTCACACCAGTGTGGTGCATTTGTTACAATGGTTGAACCTGTGCTGATGTGTCATCATCACCCAAAGTTCATAGTTCACCTTAGGGTTCTCTCTTGGTGTTGTACCTTCTATAGGTCTTGACAAATAAAGAATGACATGTATCCACCATTATAACATCATACAGAATAGTTTCACTGCCCCAAATATCCTCTGTGCTCTGCCTATTCATCACTCCCCTGGAAAACATTGATCTTTTTACTGTCTCCATAATTTTGATTTGCCAGAATGTCATATAGTTGGACTCATACCATAGGTAGCCTTTTCAGACTGGGTCCTTTCACTTCATAATATACATCTAAGGTCATGTCTTTTCATGGCTTTACAGGTCATTTTCTTTTAGTGTTGAAAAATATTCCATTGTCTGAATGTACCATAGTTTATTTATCTACTAAGAGACATCTTGGTTGCTTCCATGTTTTGTCAATTATGAATAAATCTGATATAAACACCTATGTGCGGCAATTTTTGTGTGGACATAAGTTTTTAACACATTTGGATAAATAATAAAGAGTGTGATCACTGGATCATACGGTAAAACTATGTTCAGTTTTGTTAGAAACTGCCCAACCATCTTCCAAAATGACTTACCATTTTTCCCACCAATAATGAATAAGAATTCCCATTGCTCCACACCCTTGCCAACAGTTGGTAGTGTCTGTGTTTTGGATTTTAGCCTTTCTAACAGGTGAGTAGTGGTATCTTGTTACTGCTTTAATTTGAGTTTTCCACTGATATATAATGTTGACTATCTTTTAATATGCAGATTTGCCTTCTGTATATCTTCTTTGGGAAGCTCTTCAGATATTTTGCCTCTTTTTTAATTGGATTATTTTCTTATTGTTGAGTTATAAGAGCGGGTTGTATGTTTTGAATACAAGTCCTTTATCAGATTTTCACAAATATTTTTTCCCAGTATATGGCTTATATTTCATTATCCTAACAATGTCATTGACAAAGCAGAAATTTTTAATTTTAACAAAGTCCAACCTAACTTTTTCTTTCATGATTGTGCTTTTGTTATTATGTATAAAACTTGATCAACAAACCCAAGGCCACCTAGATTTTCTCCTACATTATCTGCCAGAAGTTTTATAATTTTGCATTTGCATTCAGGTTTTCCATTTTGAGTAAAAATTTTTAAAGGTGTGAGGTCTATGTCTAGACTCATTGTTTTTTGCTCCTTGTTTACTTTTTATTTTTTTGTGAGGATGGCAATAACTTCTAAACTCTTAACATATCAGAGCTGAAACCAGAATTCATATTTTTGTAAAGAAATACTTCAAAGGTATGTAGAAAATCTGATTTCAAAGAATAAGGACAGGAAAATGCTTAATTTAATGTCAAATAAAAAACAACAACATATTTCAAAGTAGTATGTCCAGAGAGATGAATTTTTTAGAAGTGTCAATGTATATACATACAAAGGGGAAAAAATGGGTTATCTCAGAGTTGTACATTATCTAACTGCTTTTCATTTTGGTGTGTGATTTTTTTTTTCAGATATGTTACAATAAACATCTATGAATTTTATAGTTGGAGAAAAGCAATGAACGCTGTTTTGGAAAAGTCAAAGGAAATGTTCAAAGGTAGAAAGTATCAAACACTGCAGTAGCAGATGTGCCAGATTCTTGGGGTCACAGTATGGGACAGTTATTCTGTGTGGAAGGATCAGGAAAGGCTTCCCAGGGCCATTCCAGGGCAGCCCCACACACATCCACCCTTCCGCTGCCTCAGATAGTTACACCAAGGACAGAGACTGCCTCTGAACTTTACCTAATCTGGTTTTGAAAGCACAGTAAAATCCCTTAGGGAGTGAGCATGCATTAGTATCCCTAAACTTTGCATCTTTTCTCAATCAATTAAAACCTTGGAGGTAAAAAGCTCCCTGGGTTGCTCCCTGTTGCATAGAGCGGTTCTTTTATTTTTCCTATGTTGCCTCTTTTATTATGCAAGCCCTGTCTCTTCATTCTGTTTCCAAACTCATATTTGGTGTGCGGTCACTAATAGAGGACGGCACCCTTCCCAAGTCATCTGGAGTGGGCCACAGGATTAAAATAAATAGGTGTATAAAGGAGGCAACATTATGCAGATCAATGCAGAGTTGACCCATCTCTAGAGATGTTGTGGGTGAAAGAAAATTTCCAATTTATAGTGGAACAGAGTAGCAACAGACTCCTAGAATCAGAAAATACGTTTGGGTCAGCAGAGTTTAACACCTCTAATGGAACGAGCTGGAACTTTATTTCAAATTCAAAATTTGCCTTTTAATCAGAAAACTGCATTGAGAGAGAGAGGGAATTATCAGAGAAAATAGTTCTATTTAGTATCACGATTTTAGATTGTACTAAAGTGACACATAGTAGAAAATAGCTTAGGCATGATAGGATAAAATCACTTTAATAAAAAGTCTATCTGGGGGCTCCTGGGTGGCTCAGTCGGTTAAGCGTCTGCCTTCAGCTCAGGTCCTGATCCCAGGGTCCTGGGATCAAGCCCCGCATCAGGCTCCCTGCTTGGCGAGGAGCCTGCTTCTCCCTCTCCCACTCCCGCTGCCTGTGTTCCTGCTCTCGCTATCTCTCTCTCTGTCAAATAAATAAAATCTAGAAAAAAAAAAGTCTATCTGGGCTTCTGGTTTAAATGATGAATTGAAATCATATGCTCATCTTTGTTCCTTCCATCTATACTCTTTTAAAATGATATTACAAGGATTCAAAAGTATAAACTTACAAGAGCAATGAATGGGAGAAAGACAGATGTCAACAAATTTTGGGAAGATAGAAGGTACAAGAAGGTGTTAGTGGACCTGAGAAAGTTGAATACCAGGTGCTGCAGAAAAGGATGTCAATAAGAGCCGCTCCAAAGAAGCTGGTGCAGGAGATGGCAATTTCCACCATAAAGGAGTATAAGGCAAGGGGGTTAGTGGAAGTCTCTTTAACAGAATCTCAGGTCCCTACCCCTATTTGCTGAAGCTAGGTAACTACCTCTCTTGCTGAGGCAGGAGACTGGAAGATTATTATGTGGGAAATTGGCATGAAGCAGTTACTGATTTGGAATTACCAGGCAGAATGAAAAAAGGCTATACTGAAAACTAGGGAACGAAGTGAAAGTCTACATACTAAATACGAGATTCCCCATTCCAGGAATACCACCTTGGTTCCAGGAATGCAGTTAGCCAGGTGTGTTCCTCCCAGGTAAGAGATTAATTTCCTGGAAAAATTAAATGGCCCCCTGAGCAGATCCATAACACAGGTTTTTGAGAATCTTCTAACAGAAAGGCCTGGGAAGTAGCCACCAAATCAACCCACCGTGAAATTCACAAATCAGTTATCAAATCCCTCCCACAGATAGTTAGGATACCCAATCACCCATTTAGGATGTCACTCTTAACCATGAATGGGCAGTTAAGGATCACCAGACATTTGTAAGTAAAGCTCTTTGAATTTCCTTTTGACAAAAGGTAAGGCAATTAGAGGATCAATATAGGGGGTCCAAAATGTAGTATTCAGAACCAGAAAGGGCTAGGAGAAGGTTACATAAGAAACAACACTAGAAGGGGGTGGAGCAAGATGGCAGAGGAGTAGGAGACCTGGATTTCGTCTCCTCTCAGGAATTCAGCTGGATAGGGATCAAACCATTCTGAACACCTACAAACTCAACAGGAGGTTGAAGAAAAGAATAGCAACAACTCTCTCATCAGAAAAGCGACCACTTTCTGGAAGGTAGGACGTGCAGAGAAGTGAATCCGAGGTGATATTGGGGAGGATAGATGGCGGGGGAGGGGCCTCCGTTGGCCACCTCTGGCAAGTGATAGAACCACGGAGCACAAAATCGGAACCTTTAAAAGTCTGCTCCATTGAGGGACATCACTCTGGTGGCTAAGCGGGGGGTGGAACCCTCCGGGACAGTGTGGTCTCAGGACCCACAGGGTCACAGAAAGACCGGGGGTGCCTGAGTGTGGCAGAACTCCCAGGTAACGGAGCAGGGAAGCCGGCTGCAGAGGCAGAGCCCAGGCGCGGGCTCTCAGATTGGGGTTGCCATAAACCGTGATCCGCGGCACAGTCGGGCCACTGCTCCTCCAGCAGGGACCCAACAAGCAGCAGATCCGGGGAGACTCACCTTCCTCCCCCCGGGAGGAGCCATGCGAGAGTGCACCGCAGGGATCTGCTAGGCTTGGAGACTCCACCACAGGCCGGGTGAGCACAGAGTGCAGCCAGAGACTGGGGAGACGGGAGTGACTGACTGCTTTTCTCTGGGGCACACTGAGAAGTGGGGCCCCGAGTTCTCGGCTCCTCCAGGGTGGAGATTCGGAGACCGCCATTTTCACTCTCTGCCTCCAAAGCTGTACGGAAAGCTCGCAGGGAACAAAAGCTCTGGAGACCAAACCCGAGCAGATTAGGTAGCCCGGACCAGGCAAGGGTGGGGCAATTCCGCCTCTGGCAAAGACATTTGGAAACCACGGCAACAGGCCCCTCCCCCAGAAGATCAGCGAGAACAGCCAGCCAAGACCAGGTTTACCGATCAATGAGAACAGCAGAACTCCAGTGCTAGGGGAATACTGCACATACAATTCATGGCTTTTTTACCATGATTCTTTAGTCGTTCAAAGTTATTTTTTTTAACTGTCTTTTTTTCTTTCTTTTTTTTAAATTTTTCTTTTTCCCTTTTTCAACCACCATCTTATCAACCCCTTTTTTAAAAAACATTTTTATTTTTCATTCTTAGAGTCATATTCTAGCCCTTCATAGTAGTTACCCTTATTTTTGGCATATATATATAAGTTGTTCTCTCTTTAAAATTTTGAGATGGTTTCTTCTAACAGATCAAAATATACCCCAAATCTCTAGTATATGGTTTTTTCTACTCCCCTGCCTGATCACATTCTCTCCCTTTTTTTCTTTTTCTTTTTTTAAATCCTCTTCTTTCTTTTTTCAAACAACTTCTTATCAATTCCTTTTATAAAATTTTTTATAATTTCCATCTTTACAGTCATATTCCATCCCTTAATCATATCAACCCTTATTTTTATACATATATAAGTTTTTCTTTCTTTAAAATTTTGGGAGGCACTTTCTTCTAAAAGACCAAAATACACCCCAAATCTGGTGTGTGGCACTGATCTATATACCAGCCTAATCATATTTGATCACATTCTGGTTTTTTTGTTGTTGTTTTGTTTTGTTTGTTTCTGTTTGTTTTTATCTTTATCTTTTACTTTTCCTTTTTTTTCTGTTTCTTTTTTGTCTCTTTCCCTTTCTTTTCCCACTGCTTTAGGCCTTTTCTGATTTGTTTAGAGTATATTTTCTGGGGACATTGCATTATGTTCTCTCATTAATCTATTCTCCTCTGCACAAAATGACAAGATGGAAAAAAACACCTCAACAAAAAGAACAAGAGGTAGTACCGACTGCCAGGGACCTACTCAATACGGACATTAGTACGATGTCAGATCTAGAGTTCAGAATCATCACTTTAAAGATACTAGCTGGGCTTGAGAAAAGCATGGAAGTTATTAGAGAAACCCTTTCTGGAGAAGTAAAAGAACTAAAATCTAACCAAGTAGAAATCAAAAAGACTATTAATGAGGTGCAATCAAATATGGGGGTGCTAACTGCTAGGATATATGAGGCAGAAGAGAGAATCAGTGATATAGAAGAACAAATGATGGAAAATAAAGAAGCTGAGAAAAAGAGAGATAAACAACTATTGGATCATGAGGGCAGAATTGGAGAGATAAGCGATACCATAAGACGAAACAACATTAGAATAATTGGGATCCCAGAAGAAGAAAAAAGGGAGAGGGGGGCAGAAGGCATAATGGAGCAAATTATAGCAGAGAACTTCCCTAATTTGGGGAAGGAAACAGGCATCAATATCCAGGAAGCACAGAGAACCCCTCTCAAAATCAATAAAAAGAGGTCAACACCCCGACATCTAAGAGTAAAACTTACGAGTCTCAGAGACAAAGACAAAATCCTGAAAGCAACTCGGGAGAAGACATATGTAACCTACAAGGGTAGAAACATTAGATTGGCAACAGACCTATCCACAGAGACCTGGCAGGCCAGAAAGGACTGGCAGGATATATTCAGAGCACTAAATGAGAAAAATATGCAGCCAAGAATACTATATCCAGCTAGGCTGTCATTGAAAATTGAAGGAGAGATAAAAAGCTTCCAGGACAAACAAAAATAAAGGAATTTGCAAACACAAAACCA
The DNA here is from genome assembly GCF_011800145.1 of Mirounga leonina. Taxonomy (NCBI): domain Eukaryota; kingdom Metazoa; phylum Chordata; class Mammalia; order Carnivora; family Phocidae; genus Mirounga; species Mirounga leonina. The sequence continues at coordinate 43,732,165 of NW_023270387.1, forward strand.
GCCCTACAAGAAATCTTGAAAGGGGTCCTCTAGGCAAAGAGAGAGCCTAAAAGCAACATAGACCAGAAAGGAATACAGACAATATACGGTAACAGTCACCTTACAGGCAATACAATGGCACTAAATTCCTATATTTCAATAGTTACCCTGAATGTAAGTGGGCTAAATGCCCCAATCAAAAGACACAGGCTATCAGATTGGATTAAAAAACAAGACCCATTGATATGCTGTCTGCAAGAGACTCATTTGAGACCCAAAGACACCCCCAGATTGAAAGGGACGGGGTGGAAAACCATTAACCATGCTAATGGACACCAAAAGAAAGCTGGGGTGGCATTCCTTATATCAGACAAATTAGATTTTAAACCAAAGACTGTAATAAGAGATGAGAAAGGACACTATATCGTATTTAAAGGGTCTATCCAACAAGAAGATCTAACAATTGTAAATATCTATGCCCCTAACATGGGAGCAGCCAGTTATATAAGGCAATTAATAACAAAAGCAAAGAAACACACTGACAACAATACAATAATAGTGGGGGACGTTAACACCCCCCTCACTGAAATGGACAGATCGTGTAAGCAAAAGATCAACAAGGAAATAAAGACTTTAAATGACACACTGGACCAAATGGACTTCACAGACATATTCAGAACATTGCATCCCAAAGCAACGGAACACACATTCTTCTCTAGTCCCCATGGAACATTCTCCAGAATCGATCACATCCTAGGTCATAAATCAGGTCTCAACTGGTACCAAAGGATTGGGATCATTCCCTGCCTATTTTCAGACCACAATGCTTTGAAACTAGAACTCAATCACAAGAGGAAAGTCGGAAAGAACTCAAATACATGGAGGCTAAAGAGCATCCTACTGAAGAATGAATGGGACAACCAGGAAATTAAAGAAGAATTAAAAAAATACATGGAAACCAATGAAAATGAAAACACAACTATTCAAAATCTTTGGGATGCAGCAAAGGCAGTCCTAAGAGGAGAGTATATAGCAATACAAGCCTTTCTCAAGAAACAAGAAAGGTCTCGAGTACACAACTTAACCCTACACCGAAAGGAGCTGGAGAAAGAACAGTAAATAAAACCTAAACCCAGCAGGAGAAGAGAAATAATAAAGATCAGAGCAGAAGGCAATGAAATAGAAACCAAAAGAACAGTAGAACAGATCAACAAAACTAGGAGCTGGTTCTTTGAAAGAATTAACAAGATTGATAAACCCCTGGCCAGACTTATCAAAAAGAAAAGAGAAATTACCCAAATCAACAAAATCATGAATGAAAGAGGAGACATTACAACCAACACCAAAGAAATACAAACAATTATAAGAACATATTATGAGCAACTCTATGCCAGCAAATTAGATAACCTGGAAGAAATGGATGCATTCCTAGAGATGTATCAACTACCAAAACTGAACCAGGAAGATAGAAAACCTGAACAGACCTATAACCACTAAGGAAATTGAAGCAGTCATCAAAAATCTCCCAAAAAACAAAAGCCCAGGGCCAGATGGCTTCCCAGGGGAATTCTACCAAACATTTAAAGAAGAATTAATACCTATTCCTCTGAAACTGTTCCAAAAAATAGAAATGGAAGGGAAACTTCCAAACTCATTTTATGAGGCCAGCATTACCTTGATCCCAAAACCAGACAAAGACCCCATCAAAAAGGAGAATTACAGACCAATATCCCTGATGAACATGGATGCAAAAATTCTCACCAAAATACTAGCCAATAGGATCCAACAGTACATTAAAAGGATTATTCACCACGAACAAGTGGGATTTATCTCTGGGCTGCAAGGTTGGTTCAACATCTGCAAATCAATCAACCTGATACAATACATTAACAAAAGAAAGAACAAGAATCATATGATCCTCTCAATAGATGCAGAAAAAGCATTTGACAAAGTACAGCATCCTTTCTTGATCAAAACTCTTCAGAGTATAGGCATAGAGGGTACATACCTCAATATCATAAAAGCCATCTATGAAAAACCTACAGCGAATATCATTCTCAATGGGAAAAAACTGAGAGCTTTCCCCCTAAGGTCAGGAATGCGGCAGCGATGTCCACTATCACCACTGCTGTTCAACATAGTATTGGAAGTCCTAGCCACAGCAATCAGACAACAAAAAGAAATCAAAGGCATCCAAATCGGCAAAGAAGAAGTCAAACTCTCACTCTTTGCAGATCATATGATACTTTATGTGGAAAACCCCAAAGACTCCACCCCAAAATTGCTAGAACTCATCCAGGAATTCAGGAAAGTGTCAGGATATAAAATCAATGCACAGAAGTCAGTGGCATTCCTATACACCAACAACAAGACAGAAGAAAGAGAAATTAAGGAGTCGATCCCATTTACAATTGCACCCAAAACCATAAGATACCTAGGAATAAATCTAACCAAAGAGACAAAGGATCTGTACTCAGAAAACTATTAAATACTCATGAAAGAAATTGAGGAAGACACAAAGAAATGGAAAAACGTTCCATGCTCATGGATTGGAAGAACAAATACTGTGAAGATGTCAATGCTACCTAGAGCAATCTACACATTCAATGCAATCCCCATCAAAATACCATCCACTTTTTTCAAAGAAATGGAACAAATAATCCTCAAATTTGTATGGAACCAGAAAAGACCCCGCATAGCCAGAGGAATGTTGAAAAAGAAAAGCAAAGCTGGCGGCATCACAATTCCAGACTTCAAGCTCTATTACAAAGCTGTCATCATCAAGACAGCACGGTACTGCACAAAAATAGACACATAGATCAATGGAACAGAATAGAGAGCCCAGAAATGGACCCTCAACTCTATGGTCAACTCATCTTTGACAAAGCAAGAAAGAATGTCCAATGGCAAAAAAGACAGTCTCTTCAGCAAATGGTGTTGGGAAAATTGGATAGCCACATGCAGAAGAATGAAACTGGAACATTTCCTTACACCACACACAAAAATAGACTCCAAATGGTTGAAAGACCTCAATGTGAGATAGGAGTCCATCAAAATCCTAAAGGAGAACACAGGCAGCAACCTCTTCGACCTCAGCTGAAGCAACTTCTTCCTAGAAACATCGCCAAAGGCAAGGGAAGCAAGGGCAAAAATGAACTCTTCGGACTTCATCAAGATAAAAAGCTTTTGCAAAGCAAAGGAAACAGTCAACAAAACCAAAAGACAACCGACAGAATGGGAGAAGATATTTGCAAATGACATATCAGATAAAGGACTGGTATCCAAAATCTATAAAGAACTCATCAAACTCAACACCCAAAGAACAAATAATGCAATCAAGAAATGGGCAGAAGACATGAACAGACATTTTCCCAAAGAAGACATCCAAATGGCCAACAGACACATGAAAAAGTGCTCAACATTGCTCAGCATCAGGGAAATCCAAATCAAAACCTCAATGAGATACCACCTCACACCAGTCAGAATGGCTAAAATTAACAAGTCAGGAAACGACAGATGTTGGCGGGGATGCAGAGAAAGGGGAACCCTCCTACACTGTTGGTGGGAATGCAAGCTGGTGCAGCCACTCTGGAAAACAATATGGAGGTTCCTCAAAAAGTTGAAAATAGAGCTACCATATGATCCAGCAATTGCACTACTGGGTATTTACCCCAAAGATACAAAAGTAGGGATCCGAAGGGGTACGTGCACCCCGATGTTTATAGCAGCAATGATGTCCACAATAGCCAAACTGTGGAAAGAGCCAAGATGTCCATCGACAGCTGAATGGATAAAGAAGAAGTGGTATATATATACAATGGAATATTATGCAGCCATCAAAAGGAATGAGATCTTGCCATGTGCAATGACATGGATGGAACTGGAGTGTATTATGTTGAACTTAATAAGTCAAACAGAGAAAGACATGTATCATATGACCTCACTGATATGAGGAATTCTTAATCTCAGGAAACAAACTGAGGGTTGCTGGAGTGGGGGGTGTGGTGGGAGGGATGGGGGGACTGGGTGATAGACACTGGGGAGGGTATGTGCTCTGGTAAGCGCTGTGAATTGTGCATACTGTTGAATCTCAGATCTGTACCTCTGAAACAAATAATGCAATATATGTTAAGGAAAAAAAAAAGAAGAAGAAGAAGAAGAAGGTAGCAGGAGGGGAAGAATGAAGTGGGGGAAATCGGAGGGGTAGATGAACCATGAGAGACGATGGACTCTGAAAAACAAACTGAGCATTTTAGAAGGGAGGGGGGTGGGAGGATGGGTTAGCCTGGTGATGGGTATTGAGGAGGGCACATTCTGTATGGAGCACTGGGTGTTATGCACAAACAATGAATCATGGAACACTACATCTAAAACTAATGATGTAATGTATGGGGATTAACATAAGAATAAAAAAGAAAGAAACAACACTAGAAATTTTCCAGAACAAAAGGATCTGAGTTTCTGAATTGAATATTCCCAGTCACTGCTTGGAAAACTTAATGGGAAAAGGTATATATTTGGTCAAATTTCAGAAACTGGGGCACAAAAAGAAGACCCTAAAACCTACAGAGAAAAAAGAAAAACAGAAGTGATGTACTAAAGACTAAGAATCAGTATTGTATCATTTACAGCAATACTTGAAGCCAAAATCAATGCAGTAAAGCCTTCCCAATTCTGAGGTTTCTAACCTAGGGTCATGACCAGACATACTGTGAGTAAAGTGTGAGTGTGGGTAAAAAACACATTTTTACACACAACTTCTCCAAAAAATTGCATCCCTTAAAACCCCTTTCCAGGAAACTACCAGATGATATTCTCCACCAGAGTAAGGAAGTAAATCAAGAACTAATATACATGACCCAGGAAATAGATTTAACATAGCAGAGCAGTGGAGAAAATCCCAGAATGACAGCTGTCAGGTGTGCCTGCAAAGCCCCCAGTCCAGACTGTACCAGAAAGACAAAGGGTTCCAGAAGATAGGGATCCAAGAAATAAATGGACTAATAGACTATGAAATACCTGGTGAGTTTGACCATGTGGCTAATAATATTTAAATGAGCTTTTAAATTAAGTTGAAGCATTTTAAGAATAATAGGATCATAAAAAATATAGGTAAAAGACAAAAAACATCCTACAGTTAATAATTCCAGAAAAAAAACATTATCTAAGAAAAGTAATTTGATCACAGTACATGACTTATCTCAGCAGTGAAAACAGTCCTCACACAATCTGACCTGCTTCACACAATTGCCAGTGACTTAAGACCATGTCTTAAAATGTCATTTCTCCTCTTCACACACCTCAGTCTATTGTTGGATTTTGGTTTGTTAGAATTTTGTTAAGAATTTTAGCATCCATGTTCACCAGGGATATTGGCCTGTAGTTCTCTTTTTTAGTGGAATCTTTATAAGGTTTTGGTATCAGGGTAATGCTGGCCTCATAGAATGAATTTGGAAGTTTTCCTTCCTGTTCTATTTTTGGGAACAGTTTGAGAAGGAACAGGTATTAACTCTTCTTCAAATGTTTGGAAGAATTCCCCAGGGAAGCCATCTGGCCCTGGACTTTTCTTTGTTGGGAGTTTTTTGATTACTGATTCGATTTCTTTGCTGGTTATCAATCTGTTCAAGTTTTCTATTTCCTCCTGTTTCAGTTTTGGTAGTTTACATGTTTGTAGGAATTTATCTATTCTTCCAGGTTGTCCAATTTGCTGACTTACAGTTTTCCATAATATTCTAATTGTTTCTATTTCTGTGGTGTTGGTTGTTATTTCTCCTTTCTCATTTGTGATTGTGAGTTTATTGATTTGGATATTTTCTCTTTTCTTTTTGATAAGTCTGGCTAGAGGCTTATCAATGTTATTAATTTTTTCAAAGAACCAGCTCCTGGTTTCATTGATCTGTTCTATTGGCTTTTTCAGTTTCTATATCATTTATTTCTGCTCTAATCTTTATTATTTCCCTTCATTCTGCTGGCTTTAAGCTTTGTTTGTTATTTTTTTCTAGCTCCTTTAGGTGTAAGGTCAGATTGTGTATTTGAGATTTTTCTTGCTCCTTGAAGCAGGCTTCTATTGCTTGCTGTAAACTTCCCTCTTAGGACTGACTTTGCTGCATCCCAAAGGCTTTGAGCCATTGTGTTTTCATTTTCATTTATTTCCATGTATTTTTCATTTGTTCTTTGACTTCTTGGTTGACCCACTCATTGTTTAGTAGCATGTTGTGTAACCTCCATGTAGTCGTGGTCTTTCCAGATTTTTTCTTGCGATTGACTTCTAGTTTCATAGTGTTGTGGTCAGAAAAAGTGCATGGTATGACTTTGATCTTTTTATATTTGTTGAACCCTATTTTGTGACCTGATATGTGATCTATTCTGAAGAATGTACCATGTGCAAATATTGTTAAAATGTCTATACTACCCAAAGCAATCTACGCATTTAATGCAATCCCTATCAAAATACTAACAGCAGTTTTCACAGAGCTAGAAAAATCCTAAAATTTGTATGGAACCACAAAAGACTCAAAATAGTCAAAGCCATCTTGAAAGAAAAGCAAAGCTGGAGGCATCACAATTCTGGACTTCAAGTTATATTACAAAGCTGTAATCAGGTGACCTGGCTTGCCCAAGATTAACAAATCAAGTCAGGGGCAAGCCTGAAAGAATCCGGGTCTCTGTCCCCCAGTTTACTGGCCAATCTGTTGTCAGCCTTGCTGACACAGTGATCTGTGTTCTGACATCACCAGTCACACCTAGTTCCCAATTAGAACACACACTCAATTCCAAGAGCTACTCACTTTATTCATTGATCCCCTATCCATTAAATCCAGAACAACAGATGTTTGTTCCTTGGACCTGGTTATATGAAAACCGACAGAGGCGAGAACCTGGAATAAGCTGCCATGAGATGCTCATTGACTCTGGGTAGGCTCTCCCCTGCCTCTGTCATGCTGCGTCACCCACCCTTCCGCATTCCCAGTTTGAGCAAGGCATGAAATCAGGGGCAGTTTTCAAAAAGACAACTGGGACAAGAGGCATCTGAACCTCAGTGCTCATGACTTCAGGCTGCCTTGATCCATCTCAGGACACCCACTTTCACCTCCCATTCATCAAGGTTCCAGGCCACTGCTGCAGCCGAAATGTTCTGGGGACACGGTTCTTTTTTCTAAGGCATTTACTCCTTCCCTCACCACCTCTGTACTGGGTGTCTACTCTGGTTCGTGCAGTGCACTAGTACTGAGTATAGAGCGGTGAGCAAGAGAGTCATGATCCCTGGCAAAGGTTAAGGTCAAGACTCTAGTGAAAGTAGACATGTGCACATGCGAAGGTGGAGCATAGTGGGTGGGAACTGCCTCATTCACAGCAACATACCCTCCTCAGCATAACCATGGTCTGCCTTACAAACTTCAGCTCTGATAGAATCGAGTATTTAGAGCAGAATGGGCTGCTGCCTTGGAGCAGAAAGCTCCCTAGCATGAAAGGTGTTCAAGTCTAAATTGATTGATCACAGGGAGATGATTCAAGCTTCAAGTCTGATTTTAGATGGAAAGGCCTCTAAGATTTCTGCCCTTTCCCCACTTTGCAATGCCTGATAAAATTTTGCCCTTCCTCCATCAGGAGTAGGTTCAGACATCCTGCCATCCATCATATTTATCCTGATGCCTCTTAACTGTCTGGTATCTCCACTCTGGGCTTTCAAGGATGCTGGTCTGTTCACTACTGTCTCCCTTGCACTGGGCCCAGAAGTGCCTGGAGCATAATTTTTCATTTGCAAACCTATCTCTTCCACCAGGGAAAGGATGGTGTTCTCTTACCGGCAAATGCCTGGTGCTTTATAAGTGCTCAACCTGTATTGTTAAAGGAATGAATCCAAAGCTTGGCCATAAAGCCAATCATACCTTCTCTAATTTCCAGCTGGATGATCCTCAGCCTCCTTACATGCCCCAAACACACCAAGGTCAATCTGGCTTTCTGATCCTGGTGTATGCTATTGGCCCTGCCTACAAAGAATGCCCTCACCTTTCATTCTTTCAGTAGAGATTTTTTGAATGCCTACTGTGTGCCAGACACTGTGCCAAGTACAGATAAAACACGTTCTCCTCTCACATGGAGTGGACGTTCTAGTCAGCAAGCAAATAACTATAAATTGGCATGAGAAGGAGGGATTAAAGTAGACACAGGGCCCTGGGGGACCGCACACATGCTCCCAGCCCCATCTCGTGGAATCGGAAAACTTCTACCAGAGGAGGTGGCAATGTTGCCGAATCCTGAAGTTGCAGCAAGGATAGCCAGGTCAAGGCCATGGAGTGACTTGGATTTAAACTCTTCTCATCATTCTTCCCATCTTGAGGCCCACCTCCTCCAGGAAAGCATCCCCACCCTTCCTTGCCACATCAGCCCTCACTGACTGAGCACACTCCATTTTACCCCTGCATCGATGTCATCTATGACCAGTGCTTCCAGTAAGGAATTGATTCCGGTGGTTATCTAAGAATTCTCTAGGAAGCTTGCTTTAAAAACATAAGGGAACAGAAAGCACAGATTTCTGGGTCTATCCCCACATATTCTAACTCGATAGGAGCATATACTGTCTATGGGCTTCCCCAGGTGAATCTCTTGTCTAGCCAGGCTTGGGAATATCTACGGTGCACCAATCCTTTTAGAATATTCTACATCAAGCTATGCTTATTTTCTAAGGAGATGTTAATGCTATTTTCTCACCTCTGTTAGTGTCTTTTGATCTTGAAATTGACATGTTTTCTGTCATATCCACTGTCGACCCTGTTTCCAACACAATGCTTTCCCAAAATAGGTACTCAGGAAATAGATTAAGTCAATGAAGACTGGATATGCATAAGAGCCAGAAAGAATAGAAAAAGATAGACATTTGCCCTTTAAGGCTAAAATTCATATGATATCATTGAATAATTCTCGTATACGACTTTTACATAGGCTTTGCAATTTACAAACTGTCTTCCCAGATGGTTTTGCAGTTGATCTAACTGCCCCATGGGGCAAGTAGGCAGGAATATTATTATTACAATTTATAAATTAACAAACTGAGGCTCGGAGATGCTGAGATTTGCTCAAATTCAAGAGAGGATCAAAACCCAGTCCTAAAAAATTCAAAAGCTCCTTTGAATTTCTTCCCCACCCATTACCTTTACAAAGGATCTTTTCTTTTTTTCTTTTCTTTTAAAGGAAAGCAAATGCATTCTTTTCCTAGTTTAGACGGAGTGTGAATATATTGGGAGTGGAAATAAATCTCATGTAAGGAATATGTTTGTCCATGGGCTAGCCAGTGATGAACTTGTGGATACCAGGGAATCATTCCAGTCTGGCAGGAAGATTAATGTTTGCATGTGGCAGGAAAAAAAGATGATGATAGCAGATAAAGGCCCAAGACCCTCCAGAAGATTTTGTCATTGACCTTTGTGACACGATATCTGCCATGATTAATAGAAACTTTTTGTACAGTGATAGTTAATCTCTGAGTTTGGGGAGTTAAATTCAAACATTCAAATGGTGAACAAAATTTCTCATCGAAGGCGAGATCTTGGGTTCACAGACAATATGCAAATAGAAGAAATTTGGAGAACACAACAAGGTTATAAGGAAATGTGGATAACCATGCCTCAACTTACCCAACTGCTGATTCTAGGGCTTTCTCTTGGGGAGGATGGGCCAGTTTGTCAACTCCCTGAAGGATATTCTCTCCTGGGAAGATGATACAAACAGGGGTTTTGACTTAGGTGGAAACAATGTTTCCTTCTGCTGGGACAGGGGTCCCTTTAGCTATCATCTCAAGCTTGCTCAATCATTCTCATGCAAAACGAATGTGATACTACTTGGGAACCATGAGTCTATGAGAGGATCTGGGAGACTCAAAACCCTGCCAACCTAGCAAGCATACATACTTCAAGTCCTGGGGCCTCATCCCTTCTTCAGAGTTTCAACAAACTTCAAGTGGAGATGGTGCATACCCTTCACATTCACAGTGGAAGCACGCTGTCTCCTTGCCATGCATGCTGGTCCCTAAGCCCATCCCCAGCCTCTCCCTCCTCCTCACTCAGCATCGGCTGAGCAGCAAATTGTGTCAGTGGGTCCCCTTCTCTTCCTTCTCATGGCTATAGCCCTAGCCTTTACTCAGAGCTTTTTCTGCTGGGAGCAGAGGCAGTGACGACCATCGTAACAACCTCCTGAGTGGTGTCCCTCCTTTAGGTTTTTCTCTCACCGTTTCTTCCTCTAGCCTCCTGCCTGAGTCATCCTGGTAAAGCAGACATGACCAAGTTGCTTCTCTGCTTCAAATGCATCAAGAGCCCCCTCTTCTTATTGTGTATGAGAGAGAGAGGTGCCCGAGTTGCTTGCATGCCTTTCAAGTCCTTTCTGATCAGACTCTAGCCTGCCTGCCTAACCTTACTCTCCATCTGCCCTCCTGCACCCTCTCCTCAAACCCACCATGGGCCCTCCGTTTACCAACCCCCCCTGTCCACATCTCATCCTCCACACCCCAAGTCTTCACTCCTGATGTTTTTCTTGCTAGACCCACCCTTTTGTTCCCTCCACTCCTCACCTCTACATTTCTCAATGTGCAGCTTGAGAGTTCCTGTGCTACAAAGGCTTCCCAGAGTTCCCCAGCCACGGCTGCTTGTTCTCCTCTCGTGTTCACAAAGCCTTCTGTTTACACTTCTGTCTCAGAATGTCACGTTTTGTATGTATTTTAGTTCAGTGTGTATGTGAGCTTCTTTTCCCCCTCACAAGATCCTTGAGGACAGTTCATCTATTTTTCATCTCTGTTTTTCTAACACTTAGCACAGTGCCTCTTACATAGTAGGCAACAAACGCCTATTAAATTAGTAATTGTGGAGCTGCGTGGAACTGAATTGAAAAAACATTAACTGATTTGAAGACACTTTTGAACCACTAGAAGTAACCTTAGCATTGCTTTCATCCGTGGCTTAAGCAAACTCAATCTCTCAAGATCAATTCAAGCACAAAGGAAGAAATTAAAAATCATAATCCTGCTGTGCAGAAATAACCCTCTTTTGCATTTTAAAACTGAAACGGCCCTACAACTAACTCTGGTCCCTAATGCCCAGTATTAGCCTTCCTCCCCCTCAACAGAGACACCCCCCTCTTCTCTACTCCCCCCCAAAGATAACCTGATTTTCATGGTTATTGCTTCCTTTCTTTTCTTCATACTCACACCACCCAAGTACATAACCCTAAATGCTGTCATCTAGATTTGCCCATTTTTGAACTTTATATAAATGTATTCATACAATATGCACTCGTTTTGCTCCTTACTATGTTTTGAAAGTTCATTCATGTTGCTCTGTATAGCTATAGTTTGTTCATTCTCATTGTGGTACAGTATTTCATTTAACTCTCAATGGACATTTAAGTTGCTTCCATGTTCTGCCTAATTAATGTTGCATTATGAACATTCTTGTGCACACCTCTTGGTGCATGGGTCGCATCTTTCTGCTGGGTACATACCTAGCGAGGGAATTGCTGAATATTTGCAATGAAAGCACAGAGTAACTTCCATCAACGAGGTAGCAGTCTTTAAGGGAGACAAATATATACCACGTAAGGGTGATACATGCTGTCATAGATGAGATGTAACCACGCAAGATATCATGAAGGCCCAAAGATGAGCAAAAATATTAGCCTGAATGGGAAACAATGGTAACTCTTATCCAAGGCTGGTGGAAGTAAAAATTGGTATACCACTTTAGAAATATTTGATATTATCTAATAATGCTAACGATATGCATACTCCCATGACCCAGCAATTTACTCTGCCCGGGATATTGCTAGACCACATTTCCCAGCTCCCTTTGAAACTGGAGAGAGGGAGCACATAACTGAGTTCTGGCTTTAAGATTACAGGTAAGTAGGAATATGTGCCATTTCAAGGACTGGCCCATAAAAACCTTACATATGTGGTGCTCTGTGCTCTCTCCTCTAAGCCAGTGACTATGAATACCAAGTAATTGACAAATTTAAGTGCATAAAACTTATAGAAGGAAGTTTTAAGCAGTGTGGTTACGTTCACTGCATTCAAGAAATGCAAATAAATAGCTCAGGCCATTTTGGAATTACTTGAGATCACTGGACTGTGATGATCTATCTGCTACAACACTAGAGGACTGAACTGCATGTATAATACTCTCAAAAGGATTACAGATCACTCAACACATTTTTAGGGAAAAACTATGTGTCAGGCACTGAGCTTGGTGCTGGGGAAACATAGTTGAATATGCCATAGGTCTTGCCACCAAGATGCTCCAATACTAGTGGAAAGGACAGAGAAGTGACCAACTTAATGCACTAGAATGGGGCACATGCTCTTGTAGAAGTGGGAGGAGGGGGGAGGGAACCCAACCTCTGTCCATCTTGCGGCCCAGCCACCTTCTCAGGGATATGGGAAGGACAGAAGTGCACAGGGGTCTTGCAGGGAGTTTTAGGGGGAGGACAGAGGAATAAGGTAGAGAGAGAGACTCCCTAAAATCATAAAGAAAAATAAGCATTGGCCTGGAAAAAAGAGGAGAGGTAGAAAGTGATGAGAAGGCCCTTCTGACAAAGAGAACAGAGCATGAAGACTCAGACCAAGAGAAAGGATGGTGCATTACAGTCGGCAAGGACAGCAGAAGCTCTTTTACAGACCTTGTGTAACCAACTCGTTGGTTTAGCTCGTGCTCTCCATTTCCTCTAAAATATGATGCCCATGGTACTCAGATGCCTGCAGTTGGCCAGCCACCTTCCAGTGTGTGTGCTTACATGTGTTCCCCAGTTGAGTTGTGTGCCACTGAAAATCTGTTTCATCCATACCTACATCTGTTCATTCCAATTGTACCTGTTATTGTAATTAAATCATATAATTAAGTCCTAAGTAAAATTATAAACTTCCAGTGTCAAAAGAGAGTTGATTTTTTTTTCCTATGGAAACTGAGTTAAAGATTTGGGAAAACTTGATAGAGTGGTGAGAGAATCAGCTATAAGAGATACAGGAAGGAAACATAAAAATCCAAAGGACGATAAGCTTAGATTGATTGATTTTCATGTATCCTTAGGATCTGAGTCTACTTTAAAGGAATCAATACTAGAAATCGCAGACAATGCAGTACAGATGTGCCTTGTGCAAGGAAGATCATATATAATTTCAATAGTGGCACGTGATCAAGGAAAAGGAGACTCTGAATTCCAGTGTGGGATGAGGCGAAGGAAGAGCAAAGCTCAGGACAGCTGCTCAGTGTCCTGGGAGTGTCAGCGCCGGGCCAGTCAGGACACAGCCCTAAAGAGCTTCTTCTGCCCATATTCCCTCCAACGGCTTTCATTTGCTGTGCCTGATATCTCCCCCCATCTTTCAGGCCAGGGCTGTCTGCCTGGAAAGAGCCTGACCTTCAGCCATCACGACAGCATGCTGGGTTCCCACTGTCTGTCAGGGGCACCAGAAAAATGGTGTAGGTTAATTTTCATAGCAGTCCTGCAGGGCAGGGACTCATCATCCCCAATTTGCTGGCAAGAAAACTAAAGCTAGGCAAGACTAGACAATCTTGACAGATCTTTCCAGCTGTAGCTGCTCTTTGTAAATGATCTGTGCATTCGAGGTGCATTACTCATCCTTAAAGAACTTTTTGAATTGTCGGGGCATCTGGGTGGCACAGTTGGTTAAGCATCCAACTCCTGGTTTCAGCTCAGGTCCTGATCTCAGGGTCATGAGATCGGACCCAGTACTGGGGATGGAGTCTGCTTAAGATTCTCTCTCTCCCTCTACCTCTGACCCTGGCCCTGCTTGCATGCTCTCTCTCTCTAAAAATAATAATAATAATAATAATAAAGAACTTTTTGAATTACCAACCTATTACAGTGCCTGGCATAGAATATGATTAATAAATAATCATTATTATTACAAAAGTAACTAACATTTCTTCAGTACTTATTAGGAGCCAAAGTGAATGCTAAAATCTGCATTCTGCTCCATCTCACAATACTCCTCTCAAGGAAAGTATTATCATGACCCCATTTTATAGATCAGAACACTAAGCCTTAGGGGGTTAATAATCCAGGTTGGTGTGTCTCAAACCCAGGCTCCCCATCCTCAGGTAATCCTGCTGCCTCCCTGATTCCTCCCAATGTCTGATTACAGATGCCTCACTTAAGTCACATTGTGATCATTCTCTGTTCTTTGTCTCTTGTGTCTACAAAACTCACTCTACATTGGAGAGTCCTGATGGGTTATAATTAGGCACTGCATCTTGCCAACTGGGCCAAAAGTGGCCTGTCCTCATTCTCCTCCCCTCTAGCACTGAGGACCTCACCATCTGCCACCCAGCAAGGGTGAGATTGCTCTCTCACTGGAGGGAGCAAATCTTTGGCAGTTTGCCTCAAAGAAACTTGGCTCAAGGAAGATTCAGGCCACATCATGGCTCTGACAAGCCCGGTCCTTGGGCATCTACCTGTCAGCATCTGGGAGCTTCATTTATCTCGAGGCAGGCAATGAAATGGTGTCTCTAAAACCCCAGTGCACTCAGCAAGGGTATACCCTCCAGTCTTGAGGGTGCAGAGAGCCCATTATCCATTCAGGCTGAGAGTCACATCAGCCAGAACTTTTGTGCTGGGGAGACTCAGGACAGCGAAAATATGACCTCTTGTCCCCAGGACTCAAACCTATTATTGCCAGGACAGGGTTTAAGGCTAGAGAGGTAAGAATCATGAATTAAAATCTGAGGCCATGGGAACTGGGAGGGACCTTGGTCATCATCAAATCCAAACCTGTTGTTTCACAAAAGGCAAAGCTCTTGCTTCCTGTTACCTGCAGAACCCACAGCTAATCTTTAGCACTCAGGTCAGATGTTGTCAGCCTCCTGCAGGAAATCTTCCCTGACTTTCTCCACACCCAACATCCCTGCGCTCTCCCTAATATGGTTTATCTGTGTGTCTACATGCCAACCTCTCTGTTATACTTGGAGTTAGTCCTGCTCACAGGCTCTAGCCCTGGCACCTGGACCAGTGCCCATAAATACTTGTTGAATGATTGGGAAGCAACCCAATTCATCCAGGGGAGCTGGGACTCCAAACTTAGCAGGGGAGGTTGAGTCATAGCCTCCTTTTCCATCCAAACCCAGGGCTCTTGCCTCCCTCCCACACGCAGCCAAAGTCCTCACAGGACCTCCCTCTGCCCAAAGATCCCAAGGTGTCCTATGCAGCCTTTTCTGGGTGACTGTCCCTTCCCTAGGTCTCTCTCCTTATCCTCTCCATTCCTGGAATGCCCTCAGCCCATATCCCACAGACTCATGGAGTCTAAAAAACTGAATCATCAGAGGCTCTTAATAACTGATAATAACAAAAATATTGTCCTCCAGGAGTATTTCCCTGATAAAAGAGAAGTTGTAGAGCTATGATATGATGCCTTCATCAGTCTCTAACTATGTTCCTTTCTTCAGTTTATTGTCTTTCATGACCTTGACAATTTGAACTTATTTTGTAGAATGTCCCCCAGTCCAGGTTTCCCTGATGTTTTCTCCTGATTGTATTTTGAATGAACATTTTACTTATCAGAAATATCACAGAAGCGGTGTTTGTCTTTCTTCGTAGACCATTTCAGGAGACACACAATGTTGGCGATCATGGAATCTTGTCTATATTTTCAGATCTTGTCACCCATGACAGGATGATAGGTTTCACTCAGAGGGCAGCTCCCGTGCAGTGTGGAGACTGCCCAGAGTAGCACAATGAGAAGAACTGTCAATATGCTGCAGAAAGGATCAGGATTGGCCAGTGCTGTCTGCCTTGAATACAGGTCACTGGAGAGATAGTGCCAGCATCATGAATATACTTTCCCTACTGGAGCTCATTCAATCTTGATAGGAAACCTGAGGGGTAGGCAGGCCAGGAATCCACATCCATTTTTCACACGCTTTACTTGAGGAAGCCACAGGCAGAGATCCAGATTGGGTTGATGGCAGGTGGGTAGAAAGCAGTGACAGATTTATGCACCTAACAAAGAGGGCACCCTTGGGTGGGGGGATGTTTTTGAATTTCACTTACCACCCACCGAAGCCTTTTTTCAAAGGGTGAATTTCATCAACAAGGATAAATGACCTTCATGGCCCTGCTGTGAATACGCCTTTAAGGAAATGTATGATTTTAATTAAAATGAGAAAATTTGGGTGAGTTGCTAAGAAACAAGGCCCTCTCTGTGGCCGTAGGAGCTCATGCCAATAACTTCTGGTTACAGATGGGTTTCCTTGGAAACAATTCATGGGCATTCTTAAGTATTAATGCTGAGCAAGAATAAAGTCGTCTAACAGATGTAGATGAAGGCAGTAAAAAAAGAATTGCTAATTGATCGAAATGACCAACAGAAAAGGTAAGATACACCAGTAAAAATGATACTCAAACATCATAACCTTCTCTCAATCTGTTATGTTTTATTCTGGTTTTTTTTTTTTTTTCTTTACATGTTTATAGGGCAATAATTCAAAGAGTAAGGGAGGGAACGAGGTGAAAAGTAGAGCTACACTTTTTCTCGTCTGCCCCCATGGTTCTTACTCAGAATTAGCCACTGCTAACTGCTTCTCGGGTGTCCCGGATATTCTTTGTAGGCCTAAGCATGGATATGCATATTTTTATTTCATATGAAGGAAAACTGTATATCCCAGTCACAGACTTGCAATTTTTTTTCTCATAAGATGTCTTAGAAGTCTTTCCATGTCAAGATATGGAGATCACCTTCATTCTCCTTGACACCTGCACTCCAGCCTGGACAACACTGAAGGAAAATGCACTCACCCATTTCCTAATATTGACTCATAGTGTTTCCACTGTGGCTCTCACAAACAATGCTGCAATGAACGCCCTGTGTCTATCTCTGCAGACTCGTGTACTTCCAGCTTTAGGGTAAATTCCTAAAAATAAAATAGTTAAGTCAAATTTCATAAACAGACTTTCTCCCTATTGCCAAAATTGTCCTCCAAATATATCACACCAATTTATTCTAGCACCAACAGCATAGAAGGCTTCCTATTTCTGGTCCCCATTCCTGTCCCTAAGCAATACTGGGTCTCATGGAACCTAAAGTTCTATGAGGAGAAAATAATACCTCACTTTTTACAATTTGTGCTTCTTTTATTTTGAATGATAGTAAGCATCCCATCATATGTTTGTTGTCCATTTACGTTTCGCTCTTTATAGATTGCCTGTTTGTGGCCTTTTGCTCACTTTTCTCTTGAGTTATCTTTTCCTTACTAATGCCTGAGTTCGCTTTGCCTACCAAGAAAATTAGCTCTTTATGTTTCCAAATATTTGTTTGCCTTTTTCCTTGAACAAAGATGTCAGTTTTGCCACCCTCACAAAGCTGTTCTAAGCCTCAGTTAAGATAGTAGCATATATGGGGAGGGGAATCAGACAGGGAGACGAACCATGAGAGACTATGGACTCTGAAAAACAAACTGAGGGTTCTAGAGGGGAGGGGGGTGGGAAGATGGTTTAGCCTGGTGATGGGTATTAAAGAGGGCACGTTCTGCATGGAGCACTGGGTGTTATACGCAAACAATGAATCATGGAACACTACATCAAAAACTAATGATGTAATGTATGGTGATTAACATAACATAATAAAAAAAGATAATAGCATATATGAAAGTGTTTTTACTGATGCAAAGCTCTTCCTGATGCATATATTCTTATTACTATTATTGTTTTGTTCTTACTATCAAAGCAGGAGAATCTGGTAGGAAAAGCACCCTGTTTGGAATCTGAAGAAACCAACTCAGACCCTGGCTCTGCCACTGCTTGCTGAGGTAGCCTGAGCAGATTAATGGGCCAGGCTCACAGGCTCCCTCTGTCCTTGCCCACAGCCCTGTAACCCACAGTGCCCTCCCCCGACTCTGGCTTCAGCAGCCTGACTTGCTTTGTCAATGCAGCAGCTGCAAACTCAAAGCAGAGGCTTGAGAAAGGCTCCCACATTTCTGCTTCCTCTGTGGTTTCTCTGCCATCACCGTGACAGCATCATCAGGTGACCCTGAGAAGAGAGACCATGTGGAGCAGAGCTCCTCTCTGCCAAGACTCCAGACATGTGGGAGAGCCCAGCCACAATCAGTGAGGGCATTCAGCTCCCTGTCAACTCATGAGCAGCAATAAGCCACTGATTTGGGGGGCAGCGATCTGCTCTGCGGCAAGAGCTACCTGTTATACTATTTATGTAACTAACCTCACTGCATCTCAGTTTGCAAATTCATAAATTGGAGAAAACATCAACTTCATAGGGCTATTGTGCAACCTAAAATATCACTTATCCTGGTATTGATGATAGCCGGGTTCTTACTACGGGGGAGGAAACTCAACTACACGCAGTGTTTGGGGAAGAGTTGCAGGGCATTTAAGCAGTTATGCATGCAGCCCCATGATATAAAGTGACTGTTACAGCATGCATTTATCATTAAGATCTTCTGCTAAAATTTCCAGGTCTACTGAAGTTGCTTAAAAGTACATTTTAAGCAAGTGGCTTGACCTCTCTGGGTTTCCCAGCCTCCTCCATCTCCCCCTTGCTTTCTGATCTGGCACATTCTCTCAGTTCTCAGACTCAATCTGTGTTTGCAAATATTTGTCTTTATCTCTTTGTTCAGAAATCTGATCCTCCCTGGCCCCCACCCCTCTACCCCGCTGTATCCCTCAAACTTATATTAC
Organism: Mirounga leonina; assembly: GCF_011800145.1. NCBI lineage: Eukaryota > Metazoa > Chordata > Mammalia > Carnivora > Phocidae > Mirounga > Mirounga leonina. Next base: position 43,750,831 of record NW_023270387.1, read on the forward strand.
AGTAATAATTCTAAAATACAAGTTTACCTTCTCAATTGACCACTTAGCCCTCAGTGGCTTGCCCTAGCCTTGAGAGAGAAGTGCATTCTGCCACACAAGGACCCCACTTCCTGTTCCACTGTCTGGCCTCTTCCCCCGCCATCGCCTGCGCCAGCTCGCATGCTGTCACCCAGCTCCCAGAAAGCATCTGCTCAGGGCCTCTGGTCCTGCAGACATAAGGTCTCCTTGGCCCTGCAGTGCCCTCTCCACCACCTCAGGCACCTGCCAATTTCAACCCCTAGGAAGTTTCTTCCAACCCAGAGTCACTCAAGCTCAGAGCTATTGACATTTGGGGCAAGATAAGTCTTTGCTGTAGGGTGCTTTCCTATGCATTATATGATGTTTAGGAGGATCTTTTCCTAGATTCAGTATCACCCCCTCCCAACTCGTGACAACCAAAGTGGCTCCAGACATTACCCGATATCTCCTAGGGACAAAATTGCCCCTGGCTGAAAACCAATGCCCTAACCCTACTCTCAGCCCCACTTCCAAAAGCAGATTTAATGGTCACTGCCTTGCTGGGCCTAATTCTACTCCAGCACTTATGGCACTATATGGTACATGTCTCTGACCAACCTGTCTTGCCCATTAAACTTGTCGCAAAAATGGTGCCTTCAATCCTTATATCCTTAGGTCTTTCCCTTCTGGGGCAGAACAGTTTTCCTATTCCTATGGCCTCACCGTGGGCAGCAGAGCCTTGCTCCTCAGTCTCTGTGGGCCACACACATGGCTCAGTAGCCTCTCCTTCCAGCAGAGCTCAGAGGAGTTTTGCCCCCAGAGAAGAGGATGAGGGCTGGGCTAACCCAGTGCAATTTATTATAAAAGTACACACCATACAAAGCAATGCTTAAAAATACATTCAAGACGAATAGAGCTGTGCCTGGTGAAAATCTCTCTGTGAGAGGCTGTGGAGGCCAGGCCTGAAGGAGTGACTGATAGCCAGAAATTCATCGGGAGGCAGGGCAGTGGGGTGGAACGGGACTATGAAGTTGACGGGCTTGAAAAGAACATCCTCATTCACTCTGCCCTGAGAGGCTATGATAGTGAATGTTAATGGGGGAAAGCACTGTCAGCAGCCTGAGCAGGTAGGAAGTCCTCTCTCTCTCTCCCACTGGGGGAACCAGCCATCTCTGGAATCATTAATGAGGTTATCCACTCTGAAAGCGATGGCTCTATCAGAATGTTTTTCAGTCTGGGATGTCTGTGTTAGTTTGCTAGGGCTGCCATAACAAAGTACCACAGGCTGGATGGCTTTAACAACAGAAACTCAGGGTCTCATAGTCCTGGAGGCTGAAAGTCTAAGACTAGGTGTTGGTGGGATTGGCTCCTGCTGAGGGCTGTGAGCAGAGGATCTGGTCTCTCCTCAGCCATAGGTGGCCATCTTCTCCTGAGGACTGTTCACATTGTCTTCCCTCCTCATGGGTCTGCCTCCAAATTTCCCCTTGTCATGAGTGATATGGCATTAGTGCCCATCCTAATGATCTTAATTTAACTTGATTACCTCTGAAAAGACTCTATATAAAAGGTCACACTCAGAGGTACTGGGAGTTAGATCCTGTATATACAAATTGGTGGGTGAGGCGGACATGCTTTGTATGGTACATACTTTATAATAAATTGCTGCGACCACTATGGAGAACAGTATGGAGATTCCTCAAAAACTTAATAATAGAACTACCACATGATCCAGTAATTCCATTTCTGAGTATTTACCTAAAGAAAACAGAAACACTAATTTGAAAAGATATATGCATCTCTGTGTTTAATGTAGCATTATTTATAATAGCCAAGATACAGAAACAACCCTAGTGTCCATCAATAAATGGATAAAAAAGATGTGGTATTATTATACAATGGAATATTACCGAGCTATAAAAAATAGTGAGGTCTTGCCATTTTTGGCAACATGGATGGACTTAGAGGATATTATGCTAAGTGAAATAAATCAGACAGAGAAAAACAAATACTATTATGATTTCACTTATATGTGCAATCAAAAAAAAAAACCAAAAACAAATGAACACACAAACAAAGCAGAAAGAGACCCATAAATACCAAGAACAAACTGATGGTTGCCAGAGGGGAAGGAGGTAGAGGGATGAGCAAAACGGTTGAAGGGGAGCGGGAGATGCAGGCTTCCAGTTACAGAATAAATAAGTCATGGGGATAAAAGGTACAGCAAAGGAAGTATATTGAAAAATCAAGATGCAAGCAAGAAAGATGAGATCAGTTTTGCTTTATGTCCAGAGTAAGGGGAAGAAAGTGGTCCACTTCTCAGGTAGTTGTGAACATTATTATTAATATTTAAGATCACAGTGTTAATAGAAATAACATCTTCTTGATTAACAACTTCCAAAGTGCTTTCACAAATGATGCACATTTTTTTAAGTAAGCTCCACATCCAGCACGGAGCCCAACGTGGGGCTTAACCTGATGACCCTGAGTTCAGGACTGGAGCCAAGATCAAGAGTCGGACACTTAACCAACTGAGCCACCCAGGTGCCCCAAATGATGTACATTTACATCTCACTTCCCCTGCAGTCATATTTTGTCCTCACTTTAGGACAAGGAAACTGAGGCAAGAATAGAATCAGGGCACTACTATCTTTCCCAGACATGGAAGGAAGGCAAGGCATATTCCAGAGTCCCAAGAAAACTTGGATCCTAAGCCTGTCTCTGGTACTAATGAGCTGTGTATCTTTGGGCTGCTCTTTTCACTCTCTGGGCTCAAGAAGGTTGATCGGGGACCTCTATGATCATGTAGTCTGGCCCTTCACAGAATCAGACTGGGTGTGTGTGTGTGTGTGTGCGTGTGTGTGTGTGTGTTAGTAAGAACAGAACATTTAACAAAAGTTTAAGTGTAAATACAGTATTGTCAACTATAGATACAATGTGGCTTTGGCAGTTAGTGCATCCACTCAACTCTAAAGACCAGCAGTTCAGTCATCATCACAGAGTCCTGACCTGCCTGGGCACAGTAAGTCACAGATGACCTAGAGGCAGCCTGACAGCTAGTAAGTCCTTCTTACACCACTAGGTGCCACTGTCCTACCTTAAATACCCCTCCTCAAATTCTCAACCAGATTAACTGGAAACCCTCCCATGAACTTCTTGGTTCTCAGCATATGGATCCAGTTTGCATCTACCTTTATAGACCCTTCCCCCTCTCCCAAAAAAGACTCAACAAAACTACTTACAAGTGTCTGCACACCTTACCTCCAAGTTTGGGGATTTGAACAGTAACATGGAATGTGAGGTACACATCTGCCCAAGTTAATGGGACTAACCCCTTTATTCATTCTCATTAAATCATGAATTTAATGAGCACCTGCTATGTGCCAAGCCCTGTGCTGGGAGCTGCAGACTCAAAGAATATAAGCATATCCCCTGCACGCAAGAGCTCACAGCAGACACATCAGTATTACTACAGTCTGGTGCGACTTTTGAAAAGGACCCCATGCCCTGAGCATACAGGAAGAGCCCTTGGGTAGGCCTGCCTTTGGTAGGTAGTGAAGCTTCACAAGATTTGTCACAGCATTTGGGCTGAGACTTGAAAACTGCACAGGCCTTATGCGAATCATTGGGACAGACCATTCCAGGCTGCTGGAACAGCATATGCAAATAGACCAGTTTCATTAGCCTAAAGAAGGCTTTTCCTAAACAAACTAAACCATATTAAGGGCAGAGCAAGATGGCGGAGGAGTAGGAGACCTGGATTTTGTCTGGTCTCAGGAATTCAGCTAGATAGGGATCAAACCATTCTGAACACCTACAAACTCAACAGGAGATCGAAGAAAAGAATAGCAACAACTCTCTGAACAGAAAAGCAACCACCTTCTGGAAGGTAGGACATGCGGAGAAGTGAATCCGAGGCGATATTTGGGGAGGATAGACGGCAGGGGAGGGGGCCTCCGTCAGCCACTTCTGGCAAGTGATAGAGCAGTGGAGCACAAAATCGGAACTTTTAGAAGTCATCTCTGCTGAGGGACGTTGCTCCAGTGGTGAAGAGGGGTGTGGAAACCTTGCGGAACAGTGTGGTCTCAAGACCCTCAGGGTCAAAAAAAGACCGGGGGTGCCTGAGTGCAGCAGAGTTCCTAGGTATCAGAGCGGGGAAGCCGGCTGCAGGGACAGAGCCGAGGAGTGGGCTCTCAGCTCGGGGATGCCATAAACTGATGCACGGCACAGTCGGGCCACTGCTCTTTCAGCAGGGACCCAACAAGCGTTAGATCCAGGGAGACTCCTCTTCTTCCCCGGGGAGGGGCGGCACGGGAGCGCACCGCAGGGATCTGCTGGGCTTGGGGACTCCACACGGGGTCGGGTGCCAGAGATAGAAATGCTCGGTCACAGGCCAGGTGAGCACGGACTGCAGCCGGAGACCAGGGAGACGGGAGTGACTGACTGCTTTTCTCTGGGGGCGCATTGAGGAGTGGGGCTCCAAGTTCTCTGCTCCGCCGGGGCAGAGATTGGGAGGCCGCCATTTTCACTCTCCTCCTCCAAAGCTGTACGGAAAGCTTGCAGGGAACAAAAGCTCCTGAGAGCAAACCCAAGCAGATTACTTAGCTGGACTCCGGCAAGGGTGGGGCAATTCTGCCTCAGGCAAAGACACTTGGGAACCACAGCAATAGGCCCTTCCCCCAGAAGATCAGCAAGAAAAGCCAGCCAAGACCAAGTTTACTGAGCAAAGAGAATGGCAGAATTCCAGCACTGGGGGAATACTGCACATAGAATTCATGGCTTTTTTCCCATGATTCTTTAGTCTTTCACAGTTAATTTTTCTTAACTGTCTTTTTTTTTTAATTTTACTTTTTCCCTTTTTCAACCAACATCTTATCAATCCCTTTTTTAAAAAACATTTTTATTTTTCATTTTTAGAGTTATAGTCTATTCCTTCATAGTAGTTATCTTATTTTTGGCATATATATATAAGTTGTTCTCTCTTTAAAATTTTGAAATACAGTTTCTTCTAACAGATCAAAATATACCCTAAATCTCTAGTGTATGGCTTTATTCTACTCTCCTGTCTGATCACATTCTCTCCCTTTTTTTCTTTTAAATCCTTTCTTTTTTCAAACAACTTATTAATTGCTTTTATAAAATTTTTATACTTTTCATGTTTACATTCATATTCCATCCCTTCATCATATTAACCCTTATTTTTGTACATATATAAATTTTTCTTTCTTTAAAATTTTGGGAGGCACTTTCTTCTAAAAGACCAAAATACACCAAAAATCTAGTGTGTGGCACTGATCTATGCATCAGCCTGATCATTTTTTGTTTAGTTTTGTTCTGTTTTTGTTTGTTTTTATCTTTTTCTTTTTCTTTCTTTTTTTTTTTTTTTCCTATTTTCTTTCTTTCTTTTTCTTTTCCCCCAGCTTCAGGTCTTTCCTGATTTGTGTAGAGTATATTTTCTGGGGATGTTGTTACCCTGTTAGCATTTTGTTCTCTCATGCACCTATTCTCTTCTGGACAAAATGACAAGATGGAAAAAATCACCTCAACAAAAAGAACAAGAGGTAGTACTGACTGCCAGGGACCTACTCAATACAGACATTAGTACGATATTGGATCTAGAGTTCAGAATCATGACTTTAAAGATACTAGCTGGGCTTGAAAAAAGCATGGAAGTTGTTAGAGAAACCCTTTCTGGAGAAAAAAAAGAACTAAAATCTACTCAAGTCGAAATCAAAAAGACTATTAATGAGGTGCAATCAAAAACGGGGGCGCTAACTGCTAGGATGAATGAGGCAGAAGAGAGAATCAGTGATATAGAAGAACAAATGATGGAAAATAAAGAAGCTGAGAAAAAGAGAGATAAACAACTACTGGATCACAAGGGCAGAATTCGAGATAAGTGATACCATAAGACGAAACAACATTAGAATAATTGGGATCCCAGAAGAAGAAGAAAGAGAGAGAGGGCAGAAGGTATAATGGAGCAAATTATAGCAGAGAACTTCCCTAATTTGGGGAAGGAAACAGGCATCAAAATCCAGGAAGCACAGAGAACCCCTCTCAAAATCAATAAAAAGAGGTCAACACCCTGACATTTAAGAGTAAAACTTACGAGTCTCAGAGACAAAGAGAAAATCCTGAAAGCAGCTTGGGAGAAGAGATATATAACCTACAATGGTAGAAACATTAGATTGGCAACAGACCTATCCACAGAGACCTGGCAGGCCAGAAAGGACTGGCAGGATATGTTCAGAGCACTAAACGAGAAAAATATGCAGCCAAGAATACTATATCCAGCTAGGCTGTCATTGAAAATAGAAGGGAAGATAAAAAGCTTCAAGGACAAACAAAAATAAAGGAATTTGCAAACACAAAACCAGCCCTACAAGAAATATTGAAAGGAGTCCTCTAAGAAAAGAGAGAGCCTAAAAGCAACATAGACCAGAAAGGAATACAGACAATATACGGTAACAGTCACCTTACAGGCAATACAATGGCACTAAATTCATATCTTTCAATAGTTACCCTGAATGTAAATGGGCTAAATGCCCCAATCAAAAGACACAGGCTATCAGACTGGATTAAAAAACAAGACCCATCGATATGCTGTCTGCAAGAGACTCATTTTAGAACCAAAGACACCCCAGATTGAAAGTGAGGGGGTGGAAAACCATTTACCATGCTAATGGACACCAAAAGAAAGCTGGGTGGCAATCCTTATATCAGACAAATTAAATTTTAAACCAAAGACTGTAATAAGAGATGAGGAAGGACACTATATCGTATTTAAAGGGTCTATCCAACAAGAAGATCTAACAATTGTAAATATCTATGCCCCTAACATGGGAGCAGCCAATTATATAAGGCAATTAATAACAAAAGCAAAGAAACACATCAACAACAATACAATAATAGTGGGGGACTTTAACAACCCCCTCACTGAAATGGACAGATCATCTAAGCAAAAGATCAACAAGGAAATAAAGACTTTAAATGACACACTGGACCAAATGGACTTCACAGACATAATCAGAACATTCCATCCCAAAGCAATGGAATACACATTCTTCCCTCTTCCCCATGGAACATTCTCTAGAATAGATCACATCCTAGGTCACAAATCAGATCTCAACCAGTACCAACAGATTGGGATCATTCCCTGCCTATTTTAAGACCACAGTGCTTTGAAACTAGAACTCAATCATAAGAGGAAAGTTGGAAAGAACTCAAATACATGAAGGTTAAAGAGCTACTACTAAGGAATGAATGGGTCATTTTTCCATTGCATGTTTTTTCCTGCTTTGTCAAAGAGGGTCCATATCTGGGTTCTCTATTCTGTTCCATTGGTCTATATGTCTGTTTTTGTGCCAGTACCATGCTGTCTTGGGGATCACTGCTTTGTAACATAGCTTGAAATCGGGCAACGTGATACCCCTAGCTTTATTTTTCTTTTTCAACATTTCCTTGGTGATTCAGGGTCTTTTCTGATTCCATACAAATTTTAGGATTGTTTGTTCCAGCACTTTGAAAAATGTCATTGGAATTTTGATTGGGATGGCATTGAAGGTATAGATTGTTCGGGGTAGCATAGACATTTTAACACTGTTTATTCTTCTGATCCTTGAGCATGGAATATTTTTCCATCTTTTTGTGTCTTCTTCAATTTCTTTCATGAGTGTTTTGTAGTTCCTAGAGTATAGATTCTTTACCTCTTTGGTTAGGTTTATTCCGAGGTATCTTATGGTTTTTGGTGCTATTGTAAATGGAATCATTTCACTAATTCCTTTTCTACAGTTGTGTAGTCTCTTCAATAAGTGGTGTTGGGAAAATTGGACACCAACATGCAGAAGAATGAAACTCGACCATTCTCTAACACCATTCACAAAGACAAACTCAAAGTGGATGAAAGACCTCAATGTGAGGCAGGAATCCATCAAAATCCTAGAGGAGAACATAGGCAGTAACCTCTTTGACATCGGCGACAGCAACTTCTTTCAAGATACATCTCCAAAAGCTAGTGAAACAAAAGCAAAAATGAACTTTTGGGACTTCATCAAGATAAAAACTTCTGCACAGCAAAGGAAACAGTCAACAAAACAAAGAGGCAGCCCACAGAATGGGAGAAGATATTTGCAAATGACACTACAGATAAAGGGCTGGTATCCAAGATCTATAAAGAACTTCTCAAACTCAACCCCCAAAAAACAATCAAGTCAAAAAGTGGGCAGAAGATATGAAAAGACACTTCTCTGAAGAAGACATACAAATGGCTAACAGACACATGAAAAAATGTTCATCACCATTAGCCATCAGGGAAATCCAAATCAAAACCACATTGAGATGCCACGTTACACCCAGTTAGAATGGCAAAAATGGACAGGGAAAGAAACAACAAATGTTGGAGAGGTTGTGGAGAAAGGGGAACCCTCTTACACTGTTGGTGGGAATGCAAGTTGGTACAGCCACTTGGGAAAACAGTGTGGAGGTGCCTCAAAAATTTAAAAATAGATCTCCCCTATGACCCAGCAATTGCACTCCTGGGTATTTCCCCCAAAGACACAGATGTAGTGAAAAGAAGGGCCATATGCACCCCAATGTTCATAGCACCAATGTCTGCAATAGCCAAACTGTGGAAAGAGCCAAGATGCCCTTCAACAGATGAATGGATAAAGAAGATGTGGTCCATATATACAATGGAATATTACTCAGCCATCAGAAAAGATGAATACCCATTTTTTTTACATCAACATGGATGGGACTGGAGGAGATTATGCTAAGTGAAATAAGTCAAGCAGAGAAAGTTAATTATCATATAGTTTCACTTATTTGTGGAACATAAGTAATAGCATGGAGGACATTGGGAGAAGGAAGGGAAAAATGGGGGGGGAATTGGAGGGAGAGATGAACCATGAGAGACTATGGACTCTGAGAAACAAACAGGGTTTTAGAGGGGAGGGGGAAGGGGGGATTGGTTAGCCTAGTGATGGGTATTAAGGAGGGCACATACTGCATGGAGCACTGGGTGTTATACGAAAACAATGGATTGTGGATCACCACATCAGAAACCAATGATGTATTGTATGGTGACTAACATAACAATAAAATTTAATAAATAAATAAATAAATAAATAAATAAATAAATAAATAAAAGGCATACAGATTGGGAGGGGCAGATGAACCATGAGAGATGATGGACTCTGAAAAACAAACTGAGCCTTCTAGAGGGGAGGGGGGTGGGAGGATGGGTTAGCCTGGTGATGGGTATTAAAGAGGGCACATTCTGCATGGAGCATTGGGTGTTATGCACAATGAATCATGGAACACTACATCAAAAACTAATGATGTAATGTATGGTGATTAACATAACAATAAAAAAATTTTTCAAAAAAGACATACAGATTGGAAAGGAAAAAAAAAGAATGAATGGGTGAACCAGGAAATTAAAGAAGAATTAAAAAAAATTATGAAACCAATGAAAATGAAAACACAGCTGTTCAAAATCTTTGGAATGCAGCAAAGGCAGTCCTAAGAGGAAAATATATAGCAATACAAGCCTTTCTCAAGAAACAAGAAAGGTCTCAAATACACAACCTAACCCTACACCTAAAGCAGCTAGAGAAAAAACAGCAAATAAAGCCTAAACCCAGCAGGAGAAAAGAAATAATAAAGATCAGAGCAGAAATCAATGAAATAGAAACAAAAGAACAGTAGAACAGATCAACAAACTAGGAGCTGGTTCTTTGAAAGAATTAACAAGGTTGATAAACCCCTGGCCAGACTTATCAAAAAGAAAAGAGAAATGACCCAAATCAACAAAATCATGAATGAAAGAGGAGAGATCACAACCAACACCACAGAAATACAAACAGTTATAAGAACATATTATGAGAAACCATATGCCAGCAAATTAGATAACCTGGAAGAAATGGATGCATTCCTAGAGATGTATCAACTACCAAAACTGAACCAGGATGAAATAGAAAATCTGAACAGACCTATAACCACTAAGGAAATTAAAGCAGTCATCAAAAATCTCCCAACAAACAAAAGCCCAGGGACAGATGGCTTCCCAGGGGAATTCTACCAAACATTTCAAGAAGAATTCATACCTATTCTTCTGAAACTGTTCCAAAAAATAGAAATGGAAGGAAAACTTCCAAACTCATTTTATGAGGCCAGCATTACCTTGATCCCAAAACCAGACAAAGACCCCATCAAAAAGGAGAATTACAGACCAATATCCTTGATGAACATGGATGCAAAAATTCTCACCAAAATATTAGCCAATAGGATCCAACAGTACATTAAAAGGATTATTCACCATGACCAAGTGGGATTTATCCCTGGGCTGCAAGTTGGTTCAACATCTGCAAATCAATCAACATGATACAAAACATTAACAAAAGAAAGAACAAGATCCTCTCAATAGATGCAGAAAAAGCATTTGACAAAGTACAGCATCCTTTCTTGATCAAAACTCTTCAGAGTATAGGGATAGAGGGTACATACCTCAATATCATAAAAGCCATCTATGAAAAACCTACAGCGAATATCATTATCAATGGGGAAAAATTGAGAGCTTTCCCCCTAAGGTCAAGAACACGGCAGGGATGTCCACTAACACCACAGCTATTCAACATGGTATTAGAACTCCTAGCCACAGCAATCAGACAACAAAAAGAAATCAAAGGCATCCAGATCGGCAAAGAAGAAGTCAAACTCACTCTTTGCATATGATATGATATGATACTTTATGTGGAAAACCCCAAAGACTCCACCCCAAAACTGCTAGAACTCATACAGGAATTCAGGAAAGTGGCAGGATATAAAATCAATGCACAGAAATCAGTGGCATTCCTATACACCAACAACAAGACAAGAAAGAGAAAGTAAGGAGTCGATCCCATTTACAATTGCACCCAAAACCATAAGATGCCTAGGAATAAATCTAACCAAAGAGGCAAAGGATCTGTACTCAGAAAACTATAAAATACTCATGAAAGAAATTGAGGAAGACACAAAGGAATGGGAAAATGTTCTATGCTCATGGATTGGAAGAACAAATATTGTGAAGATGTCAATGCTACCTAGAGCAATCTACACATTCAATGCAATCCCTATCAAAATACCATCAACTTTTTTCTAAGAAATGGAACAAATAATCCTAAAATTTGTATGGAAACAGAAAAGATCCCGAATAGCCAGAGGAATGTTGAAAAAGAAAAGCAGGGCGCCTCAGTGGCTCAGTCGTTAAGCATCTGCCTTCAGCTCAGGTCATGGTCCCAGGGTCCTGGGATTGAGTCCCACATCGGGCTCCCTGCTCAGCGGGAAGCCTGCTTCTCCCTCTCCCACTCCCCCTGCTTGTGTTCCTGCTCTCGCTGTCTCTCTCTCTGTCAAATAAATAAATAAAATCTTTAAAAAAAAAAAAGAAAAAGAAAAAGAAAAGCAAAGCTGGCAGCATCACAATTCTGGACTTCCAGCTCTATTACAAAGCTGTCATCATTAAGACAGTATGGTACTGGCACAAAAACAGGCACATAGATCAATGGAACAGAATAGAGAGCCCAGAAATGGACCCTCAACTCTATGGTCAACTCATCTTCAACAAAGCAGGAAAGAATGTCCAATGGCAAAAAGTCTCTTCAACAAATGGTGTTGGGAAAATTGGATAGCCACATGCAGAAGAATGAAACTGGACCATTTCCTTACACCACACACAAAAATAGACTCCAATGGATGAAAGACTTAAATATGAGACAGGAATCCATCAAAATCCTTGAGGAGAACACAGGCAGCAACCTCTTCGACCTCAACCACAGCAACTTCTTCCTAGAAACATCACCAAAGGCAAGGGAAGCAAGGGCAAAAATGAACTATTGGGACTTCATCAAGATAAAAAGCTTTTGCACAGCAAAAGAAACAGTCAACAAAACCAAAAGACAACGACAGAATGGGAGAAGATATTTGCAAATGACATATCAGATAAAGGGCTAGTATCCAAAATCTATAAAGAACTCATCAAACTCAACACCCAAAGAACAAATGATCCAATCAAGAAATGGGCAGAAGACATGAACAGACATTTTCCCAAAGAAGACATCCAAATGGCCAACAGACACATGAAAAAGTGCTCAACATTGCTCAGCATCAGGGAAATCCAAATCAAAACCTCAATGAGATACCACCTCACACCAGTCAGAATGGCTAAAATTAACAAGTCAGGAAATGACAGATGTTGGCAAGGATGTGGAGGAAGGGGAACCCTCTTACACTGTTGGTGGGAATTCAAGCTGGTGCAGCCACTCTGGAAAACAGTATGGAGGTTCCTCAAAAAGTTGAAAATAGAGCTACCCTATGACCCAGCAATTGGGTATTTACCCCAAAGATACAAATGTAGTGAACCAAAGGGGCAAGTGCACCCCAGTGTTTATAGCAATGTCCACAATAGCCAAACTATGGAAAGAGTCTAGATGTCCATCAATAGATGAATGGATGAAGAAGATGTGGTATATATATAAAATGGAATATTATGCAGCCATCAAAAAATGGAATCTTGCCACTTGCAATGACATGGATAGAACTAGAGTGTATTATGTAAGCAAAATAAGTCAATCAGAGGAAGATAAGTATCATATGATCTCACTGATATGAGGAATTTGAGAAACAAGACAGAAGATCATAGGGGAAGGGAGGGGAAAATGAAACAAGCCAAAACCAGAGAGGGAGACAAACCATAAGAGATGCTTAATCTCAGGAAACAAAGTGAGGGTTGCTGGATTGGGGGGGTGGGAGAATTGGGGTGGCTGGGTGATGGACACTGGGGAGGGTATGTGCTCTGATGAGTGCTGTGAATTGTGTAAGACTGATGAATCACAGACCTGTACCCCTGAAACAAATAATACATTGTATGTTAATAAAAAAAATCACATTCAGTTTAATTCAAATAATAGTTCATGGGCACCTTCTGAGCACTGTCCAAGGGATCAACAGCATTCAGATCTTGCTCCCATTAGCCGAGCCCATTTTCCCAGCAATGGTGCACACAACACAAGCTCTCAATCAATTCAGACCTACAGCATACAGCAGCACTCCTGTGTAGTTCTTTCTTTAAGTAAATACAGGTTGACTGGGTGACTTTGGACAGATCCCTCAAGGGCATGGAGACCGAGGAGAAAATAGTCTATTCCAAGACCATAGGACCCTGCTTACTACTACACTTCATGATCAGTCAGATCCACTGACTCTATTTCAGAGAGACACTCACCTAGTTACATCTGAATGCTAAACCAGAGAACTGTCAGTGGAAGGCAGAGAGATGGGCAAGTAGTAAACAGTCCTTCCACTCTCTCTGGGTCCTTCCAAGTCCTGGGCAAACCCAATAGTGACCCTGGCATTTGAAGTTTCCAGGAAGCAGCAAAAGTAGGAGAAGACTTTACTGGGGGAGCAGCCCAAGCCCACAAGCCAATGGGTAATCTGAGTTGTAGCTATGGGTAAAGCAAACATCAGTATCTCGGGAGTGTCAAGGACTAAGTCCAAGCACAGAGTGAGAGATCTTGAGTGGAGATCAGGAGAGGGTTGGAAAGAAAGCAGATTAGAAAGGGAGATCAAAAGTTTCAGAAAGCAGGCTGTGGAAAAGTCAGAGCCAACAGATTTCTGTTGATCCTACTGTGACCAGCACTTTAAATACCATCTTTCCATGGGTAATGGGAAGAAGAAAGATGCTTTGTTTTACAATAAATACTGGCCATCTGTGTGTCTCTCAGGCTGATCACATGGGGCATCGGCAAGAGTGTTATACGTTGGCCTTTTGCTGAGTAGAACCCATTAAATGCACCTCCAGGGGAGGTTACTTCAGGACAAGGTCATGGAATACCTTATCTCCAGAGAACGCCAGGGCTAGAATCATGGGACTTCATGCTTGGTTCATCATATAAATTGATTGCAAGTATAATGATTGTTTCTATTTGTTTTGTCTAATTCTTAACCCCATTTCTATGGTTGTATTAATAATAAAAATCCCACTGGACACACTGGCCTTAACAGCCATGGACTGGATTGAACCTAATGCAATAGTTTGGACAGTTGAATTTAGAGGCATCAAGGAGATAACTGACTGTGACTTCCAAGTGCTTTAACTGACATAAGGCCCCTGGAATTCAGACAAGCAAAGCCTCAGGGAGCCTTTGCTCTGAAGGGAACTGGAAGAAAGCCCTGGGAGCCTTTCCAAACGTGGAAGAACTTGGATGGATCAAGGAAGATGAAAGGCATTCCTTTTCAGCCCCAGACCCAGCCCCATCCCCAAGGCAGCCTGGGGACCTTGGGAGCCAAGGTCAGGAAAGAACAGCTTGTCCCCCCTGATGGAGGCATGTAGGGCCTGGAGAGCTTTTTTGTTTACATGTTTGTTTGTTTGTTTTTTCCAATCTTACCCACAAATTCAGGGACCTCTTCTCTCCATTAGCAGCCTTGTGGGACAAAGGGCCTCATCCTTGGCCTGATAGCCCCAAACCACTCCTGGAAGAAAAGAAAAATACCAGGTATCCTTGGAGGTGTCTGAGATTGAAAAGAAGGAGCACTGTTTATAGAATCCAAACTCCTGGCTATGTGCAATTCTTTAACCTGTCACTCATTCAACTTGTAAACAAACCAAAGTGGGTTCACCCCTTGGTGAGTGAGAAACCCCACCAGGTTGAGTTGTTACCCAAAGAAACTGTTATTTACAGTAAATAAGGAAATGGCTTCCGAAAGCTGTGACTCCGTGAGAGAGGGTGAATGGATTCCTTTTGTTAAGGTTAAAATGAATATTTAGGTATTAGCTAGGGAGGCCTTGTCATTCTGTGTACATATGTAGGGGTGGGCACAAAGTCCCACAGGAGCCTTAAGGAACCATGACTATACATACATTGTGTATTATGTAAATTAGGCTGAGGCATCTCCTCAGTGGAGATTTTAACATTATAATGAGGTAAAGGTGATTGTAGGTCATTCCAAAGGTCACTCCGTGGTCCATCTGTGCAGGTGCTAGTCAGGTTTAGCTCGAAGGGTCTGGGTGGTCTGGGCCAAGGGTGACTATCAGGGCAGTCGCCAACACCTGGGGGGTGATTTTGGGTTTCCCTTGTCTGAGTTAAAGGGAAAGCCAAGAAGAGCCAGAAAGAGAGCAGGGGAAAAGGTAAGAGAAAGGTTACTGAGTGGCAGGTTGAGCAGTAAAGGCCAGGCCTTGGGATCTAGCTGGTGACAAAATATTATGCCTTTGCCCCTCACGGACTCTTTGCTTTGTCCCAAGAAAGTAATACAAATCATCAGCACATTTCCCAATTCACAGCAAGCATTATTGATAGAAAGAATTACCACAAAATACAACAATGAAACAGAGGACAATGAAAACTCTACAGGCTAAAATTTTTTATAGGCAAAGAGGAACTGAAGAATCATAGATTATTGAGTACATTGCAAAATACAAAAAGAAAAAATAAATAACCTGAGGGGGAAAAATCTGTTTTGAAGAAATAATCAACAACAACAACAAAACTGTCAAAAGTAAAACTGCATGCAGTAAAGCTTGCAAAAGAATCAAACCTTCTTGCAAAATTTACATCTAAAAAATTTTATCTGGGGAAACTGAAGTTAAAAACTGTAAGAGCCATAGAGGAAAAAGCCAGAAGAAACTATAATCAATGAAAATTTTCAATAGCAAAACAAATGGCAATAACAAAACTAAAGGCGACATCAAAGTTGTTGTAAAATACACAATAGAAAGCATTTATCCACATCAACATTAGTAACATAATAGCAAAACTGGAACTGGTTTTATAAAAAAATTGATCAAGGAAATAGATTAGTGCAGAGTCCTTCCAAAGAAAAATGTTTTTTCAATAGACATTCATCACTCAGGCATAATCCTGATTTAGATTTTTATTGTTTTTAATATGCTAAATGTCAAAACAGCCAGATCCAAATACCCATGGAGTCCAAAGAGGAGTCAATACAATCAAAAATCAATGAATTCAGGATAACAAGTATAATAGTCTCATGTGGCCTCCCTAAAATTGTTACCACATTGTTATTGACCTAGTTATTACATTTTACTGTTACCAGAAATCAACTGCTTAGGCAATTTTGGGAGTATTTCACACCTATTTATTTCATCCTCACTAAGTAGGATGACCTTATAGAACTCAATTTGTTATTCCCAAAAGTAGACCTAATAGCTGGCATTATTAAAGTTTATGCAATTCCCAAGAATGCTGGATTCCATATTCTCTTTGAGGGCAATTATGCAAAGCTCTAATTTTCCACCACTGCCTATGGCAGTTGGGCCAAAAGACTTAGAATAATTTAATGCCCAACAGGATATATATTCAGCATGGAAAGAATAGAGAGATTAGCACTGTCTTAGATTAAATCCCATCTCCTAGACCTCGGTTCCATCACCAGTAATATGAGCATTTTAAAAAAACTTGTGTCTGTCCCCTGAAAGTCTTGTATCTATCCCTCCTAGAGTCCTTTGAGGTCAGGGACTGTATTGCATCTTCTCTGTATCTCCAATGCCAAACGTAGTTCTGTCAAACAGAAGACATTAATTTTGAATGATTGTGTGAGGTTCTGTTTTTGACTTCCATGCAAGTATCTAAAACCCCTGACACCAACAACAGTAGTAATAGCCCTCCAGCTGTAATGAAAAAGAGCCCTGGGCACATTAAAACCTGTCCCCAGTTATGGGATTCGGTTCTAGGCCACGATCCTAGAGAGGTGATAGAGTGCAACAGAAAGCGTGATGGACTCTGCGCTTGTACCTGCACTGTCCTGGGGAAACACTGGCCATGCGCAATTGGACCTGCGCCGTCCTGGGGGAAACACTGGACATGCGCAATTGGATATGCACAATTGGACCTGTGCTGTCCCGGGGAAACGCTGGACGTGCGCAATTGGACCTGCATGGTCCTGAGGAAACAATGGACATGCGCAAAACACAGATGTCAGGGTCAGAGAGGCCTGAATGTGAGTTGGTTCCATCAGTCCCCTACTTAAGTTTTTGGTTGTAAGAAACAGAACTTACTTGAGCAATAGTAAGCGAAAGGCGGGGTTTTTTGGATAATGAGAACTATCAATACAAACTCATAACGAGTGCAGACAGGCCCCAGGAAGACCTGTTGCCAGAAACGAAACACACACCCTCCGAACCAGGCCACAGACCCACCCCACCACTGAGTCCCGCTCTCTCTGGGGCCACACGATCTCTCAACCCCTGTGCCATCACTCTGCACCTCTCTCTGTAGAGCAAGTTTTCTCATTCGACTTGTAAACAGGCTAAACATGGCTGCCCAGATCCTATTTTTTCTCAGTGTGCAGGTCAAACACACAGCAGCTGGTTTGTGGCTCTGAGGTTTATTTCCAGTTTTCTGGGAGATGCCGTCTGATTGTCTCCTCATCCTGGACTGACGATCTCTGCCAGCCCATCCAGCAGAGGCTGTGGAGTGTACCTCCTGAGGCATGGTGATTTTATTCAGGAATACCAGATGATCAGCTTCCCATTTTATGGGCTCACACTGCAGAGTTATGAAGGATATTTAAGGCTCAGATCGGGTCAGTGGCTATTTCAACAACCCAGAAAAGAAATGATGGGAGCTTAAGCAAAATCAGAAAAGCTATCAGGGGGATAAAGGAGGATATGAATATGAGAAATATGAAAGAATCAGAGTCACAACATTAGGTGTGGGGGATAAGAAAGGGAGTTTCTGGTCCCTAGAGGGAGGGATGGCAAAACTGGTCATTGAAGAAGAGAACCAGGAGGAATGGCAAATTTGGGTGGGGTCAGAGTGGGGGGAAGGAGAGGAATGGATAAAGGTATTGTATTTTAACAAAGAACAAGAATCTGAATGTAAAGATCAGAGAGAGATACTCTAAGTAAGGTGGAGAAAGGATGGCTTGCAGTGATTAGTTACAAACCTCTCTACTCTTATTTCTGCCCTGATTAATGCCCCTCAGCAGTTCCTAATACTAAAGGATAAAATCCAGTCTCATGCATGTGCCTCAGAGCCCTCATGCATACACTACACAGCATGTGACCACTTCTGTACCCTTGGTTTCAGCCACAGCAAGCACTAACACCAGGTGCAGTCTCCTGAATGCACCATATTCTCCTGTCTCTGTGCATTTAGACATCCTGCTCCCTCTGCCTTAATAGCCTTCTTCCTTCAACTGCCTGGCATGCTTCAATTTGTCCTTCAAGACACCTGACCCAGCCAAGGCTACCTTACTTGCCCTTTGCATTTGATGTTCCCTGTACTCTTCCCTCCAGGCCCCTAGCAAACTGCTAAATTGCAATCTAACATTTTGGTCTGCCTCACCAGACTAGGAATTCATGAATTCAGGAAGTGCAGTTTGCATTTCATAACCTTAATGCCTGCCACATAGTAACACCTACCGGATATTTGTGAAGTAAGTGGAATGGTAGAATGACCTCTGCAAAGTAGGCACACAAAACCCTTACAGCATTTCACCTGACAGTGTGAGTCATCTCTATCTCCCTCTTGTTTTCTTCTGCTGCTTTCCCATTACTGTGCATTTCTTCTCTGAGTGAGGATAAAGGAAAATGGATTCCTGTTTCAGCCTCTGCATGGAATGGGCATCCCCATGGGCTTGGTATTAAAGGAGCCACTGGCCTTACAAAATTGTATAGGGAAGGAAAACAGACTTGTTATAAGTAAATTAAAATATATTCAGGGAGGAACTGAGTCTACATGAGCTGCAAATATAAGGAAGAAGAGTAAATGGCATTCTTTAAACTTTACAGTGGGTGAACCAAAAGAAGTTGACTCATAGGTCTTAGATTTAAAAGTTTGCGGGCGCCTGGGTGGCTCAGTTGGTTAAGCGACTGCCTTCGGCTCAGGTCATGATCCTGGAGTCCTGGGATCGAGTCCCGCATCGGGCTCCCTGCTCGGCAGGGAGTCTGCTTCTCCCTCTGACCTTCCTCCTTCTCATGCTCTCTGTCTCTCATTCTCTCTCTCTCAAATAAAT
Organism: Mirounga leonina; assembly: GCF_011800145.1. Taxonomy (NCBI): domain Eukaryota; kingdom Metazoa; phylum Chordata; class Mammalia; order Carnivora; family Phocidae; genus Mirounga; species Mirounga leonina. Next base: position 43,769,839 of record NW_023270387.1, read on the forward strand.
AAATAATATCTTTAAAAAAAAAAGTTTGAAAGTTGGCTACTTACCACCTCAGTCCCAAATATGCACGTTTTGATTCTGCTTTCCACCCTCCCAAGGTGAAATAACAGGGCTTTATCCTGGGTCTCTGCTGGAATACAAGGTGCCATAACAAAATGGGAACATAGGGGATGTGGGGGTAAGAGGAATGCTCATTTTAAAAAGTTGAATATTGGTGGGAGGAGGGGGACAAGATGGCAGAGGAGTAGGAGATGTAAATTTTGTCTGGTCCCAGGAATTCAGCTGGATAGAGATCAAACCATTTTGATGAACAAATGGGACAAAACCTCAGATGAACACCTATGAACTCAACAGGAGATCGAAGAAAAGAATAGCAGCAACTCTCTGAACAGAAAAATGACCACTTTCTGGAAGGTAGGGTGTGCAGAGAAGTGAATCCAAGGTGATATTCGGGAAGATAAATGGCAGGGGAGGGGGCTTCCGACAGCCGCTTCTGGCTAAGTATACCCTAAATCCACTGTGGCTGAGCAGCGGAGCACAAAATCGGAACTTTTAGAAGTCAGCTCCGCTGAGGGACGTCACTCCAGTGGCTAAGCGGGGGGTGGAAACCTGACTGGGACGGTGTGGTCTCAGGACCCTCAGGGTCACAGAAAGACCAGGGATGCCTGAGTGCAGCAGAGCTCCCAGGTATCAGAGTGGGGAAGCCAGCTGCAAAGACAGAGCCAAGGAGTGGGCTTTCAGCTCGGGGTTGCCATAAACCATGATCCACGGCACAGTCGGGCCACTGCTCCTCCAGCAGGGACCCAACAAGTGGCAGATCCTGGGAGACTCCACTTCCTCCCCCAGGAGGGGTGGCCCAGGAGCACACCCCAGGGATCTGCTGGGTTTGTAGACTCCACACGGGGTTAGGTGCCAGATATGGAAATGCTTGGTCACAGGCTGGGTGAGCAAGGAGTGTGGTCAGAGACCGGGGAGACAGGAGTGATTGACTGCTTTTCTCTGGGGGTGCACTGAGGAGTGGGGCCCTGAGTTCTCGGCTCCTCCGGGGCGGAGATTGGGAGGCCGCCATTTTCACTCTCCTCCTCCAAAGCTGTACAGAAAGCTTGCAGGGAACAAAAGCTCCCGAGAGCAAATCCGAGCAGATTACTTAGCCCAGCCCCAGCAGGGCAATTCCGTCTCTGGCAAAGACATTTGAGAACCACAGGAACAGGCCCCTACCCCAGAAGATCAGCAAGAACAGCCAGCCAAGACCAAGTTTACCGAGCAATGAGAATGGCAGAACTCCAGCACTAGGGGAATACTGCACATAGAATTCATGGCTTTTCCCCCCATGATTGTTTAGTCTTTCAAAGTTAATTTTTTTTTTTTAGTTTTCTTTATTTTTCTCTTTTTCTATTTTTTAGTTGAATTTTCTTTTTCCCTTTTCAACCAATATCTTATCAATTCCATTTTAAAAATCATTTTAAATTTTTGGGCACCTGGGGGGCTCAGTTGGTTAAGTGACTGCCTTCAGATCAGGTCATGATCCTGGAGTCCCTGGATCAAGTCCCGCATCGGGCTCCCTGCTCGGCAGGGAGTCTGCTTTGTCCTCTGACCCTATCCCCTCTCATGTGTTCTCTCCCTCTCATTCTCTCTCAAATAAATAAATAAAATCTTTAAAAAAATCATTTTAAATTTTTAATTTTCACAGTCATATTCTATCTCTTCATTGTATTTAACCTTATTTTTTGTATATATATAAGTTTTTCCTTCTTTAAAATTTTGGGATACAGTTTCTTCTAACAGACAAAGTATACCCTAAATCCACGGTATGACCCTGTCCTAGTCTTCCACCTGATCACATTCTTTCTTTTATTTTAATATTTTCATTCTTTTTTCAACCAACTTCTTATCAATTGCTTTTTATAAATTTTATTTTATTATATTATGTTTGTCACCATACAATACATCACCAGTTCTTGATGCAGTGATCCATGATTCGTTGTTTTCGTACAACCCCCAGTGCTCCATGCAATATGTGCCCTCCTTAATACCCATCACTGGGCTAACCCATCTCCCCACACCCCTCCCCTCTAAAACCCTCAGTTTATTTCTCAGAGTCCATGGTCTCTCATGGTTCATCTCTCCTTCCGATTTCCCCCCCTTCATTTTTTCCTTCTTTCTCCTAATATCCTCCATGCTATTCCTTATGTTCCTCAAATAAGTGAAACCATATGATAATTGACTTTCTCTGCTTGACTTATTTCACTTAGCATAATCTCCTCCAGTCCCGTCCATGTTGATGTAAAAGTTGGGTATTCATCCTTTCTGATGGCTGAGTAATATTCCTTTGTGTATATGGACCATATCTTCTTTATCAGGGCATCTCGGCTCTTTCCACAGTTTGGCTATTGTGGACATTGCTGCTATGAACATTGGGGTGCATATGGCCCTTCTTTTCACTACATCTGTGTCTTTAGGGGAAATACCCAGGAGTGCAATTGCTGGGTCAGGGTAGCTCTATTTTTAATTTTTTGAGGCACCTCCACACTGTTTTCCCAAGTGGCTGTGCCAACTTGCATTCCCACCAACAGTGTAAGAGGGTTCCCCTTTCTCCACAACCTCTCCAACATTTGTTGTTTCTTTCCCTGTCCATTTTTGCCATTCTAACTGGTGTAAGGTGATATCTCAATGTGGTTTTGATTTGAATTTCCCTGATGGCTAATGATGATGAACATTTTTTCATGTGTCTGTTAGCCATTTGTATGTCTTCTTCAGAGAAGTGTCTTTTCATATCTTCTGCCCACACTTGACTTGATTATTTGGTTTTTGGGTGTTGAGTTTGATAAGTTCTTTATAGATCTTGGATATCAGCCCTTTGTCTGTAGTGTCATTTGCAAAAATCTTCTCCCATTCCGTGGGTTACTTCTTTGGTTTATTGACTGTTTCCTTTGCTGTGAGGAAGCTTTTTATCTTGATGAAGTCCCAAATGTTCATTTTTGCTTTTGTTTCACTAGCCTTTGGAGATGTATCTTGAAAGAAGTTGCTGTGGGCGATGTCAAAGAGGTTACTGCCTATGTTCTCCTCTAGGATTTTGATGGATTCCTGTCTCTCATTGAGGTCTTTCATCCATTTTGAGTTTATCTTTGTGTATGGTGTTAGAGAATGGTCGAGTTTCATTCTTCTGCATGTGGCTGTCCAATTTTTCCAGCACCATTTATTGAAGAGACGGTCTTTTTTCCATTGCATATTTTTTCCTGCTTTGTCGAAGACTATTTGACCATATAGTTGAGGGTCCATATCTGGGCTCTCTATTCTGTTCCATTGGTCTATATGTCTGTTTTTGTGCCAGTAACATGCTGTCTTGGTGATAACTGCTGTGTAATATAGCTTGAAATTGGGCAACGTGTTGCCCCCAGCTTTGTTTTTCTTTTTCAACATTTCCTTCGTGATTCGGGGTTTTTTCTGATTCCATACAAATCTTAGGATTGTTTGTTCCAGCACTTTGAAAAGCGTCATTGGAATTTTGATTGGGATGCCATTGAAGGTATGGATTGCTCTGGGTAGCACAGACATTTTAACAATGTTTATTCTTCTGATCCATGAGCATGGAATGTTTTTCCATCTTTTTGTGTCTTCTTCAATTTCTTTCATGAGTGTTCTGTAGTTCCTAGAGCATAAATCCTTTACCTCTTTGGTTTATTCCGAGGTATCTTATGGTTTTTGTTGCTATTGTAAATGTAATCGTTTCTCTAATTTCTCTTTCTACAGCTGCATTGTTAGTGTATTATAAGAAAGCAACTGATTTCTGTGCATTGATTTTTGTATCCTGCCACATTACTGAATTGCTATATGCGTTCTAGTAATTTGTGGGTAGAGGCTTTTGGATTTTCCAAATAAAGTATCATGTCATCTGTGAAGAGAGAGAGTTTGACTTCTTTGCCAATTTGAATACCTTTTATTTCATTTTGTTATCTGATTGCTGTTGCTAGGACTTCTCGTACTATGCTGAACAATAGTGGCAGGATTGGGCATCCTTGACATGTTCCTGATCTTAAGGGAAAGGCTCTCAGCTTTTCCCCATTGAGGATGATATTCGTTGTGGGTTTTTCATAGATGGATTTTTATGAACTTGATGAATGTTCCCTCTATCCCTATACTCTGAAGAGTTTTAATCATGAAAGGATGCTATATTTTGTCAAATGCTTTTTCTGCATCAAATGAGAGGACCATATGGTTCTTCTCTCTCCTCTTATCAATGTGTTCTATCACATTGATTGATTTGCAGACGTTAAACCACCCTTGGATCATGGGGATAAATCCCACTTGGTCATGGTGGATGATTCTCTTAATGTATTGTTGGATCCCATTAGCTAGGATTTTGTTGACGATTTTGGAATCCATATTCATCAGGGATATCAGTCTGAAATTCTCCTTTTTGATGGGGGTCTTTGCCTGGTTTTTGGGATTAAGGTAATGCTGGCCTCATAGAATGAGTCTGGAAGCTTTCCTTCTGTTTCTGTTTTTTGAAACAGTTTCATGAGAATAGGTGTTATTTCTTCTTTAAATGTTTGGTAGAATTCCCCAGGGAATCCATCAGGCCCTGGACTCTTGTTTTTTGGGAGGTTTTTGATCACTGCTTCAATTTTGTTACTGGTTATTGGCTTATTCAGGTTGTCAATTTCTTCCTGTTTCAGTCTTGGGAGTTTATAGGTTTCCAGGAAGGCATCCATTTCTTCCAGGTTGCTCAGCGTATTGGCATATAGTTGTTGATAATATTTTCTAATAATTGTTTCTATTTCCTTGATGTTACTGTTATCTCTCCCCCTCATTCATAATTTTATTAATTTGGGTCCTTTCTCTTTTCTCTTAGATAAGTCTGGCCAGTGGTTTATCAATCTTATTAATTCTTTCAAAGAAGCAACTTATAGTTTCATTGATCTGATCTACTGTGTTTCTGGTTTCTAATTCATAGATATCTGTTCTAATCTTAATTATTTCTCTTCTAATGCGTGGCTTGGGCATCATTTGTTACTTTTTCTCTAGTTCTTTAAGGTGTAGAGTTAGCTGGTGAATTTGGGATTTTGCTCTTTTTTTTTTAGTGAGGCTTGGATGGCTATGTATTTCCCCCTTAGGATTGCCTTTGCAGTATCCTGTAGGATTTGGACTGATGTGTTCTCATTCTCATTGGTTTCCATGAATTGTTTAAGTTCTTCTTTGATTTCCTGGTTAACCCAAACATTCCTGAGAAGAGTGGTCTTAAGCTTCCAAGTGTTTGAATTTCTTCCAAATTCTTTCTTGTGATTGAGTTCCAGTTAAAGTATTATAGTCTGAGAATATGCAGGTAATAATCTCATTCTTTTGGTATCAGTTGAGACCTTATTTGTGACCCAGTATGTGGTCTGTTCTGGAGAAAGTTCCATATGCACTTGAGAAGAAAGAGTATTCTGTTGTTTTAGAATAGAATGTTCTGTATATACCTATGAGGTCCATCTGGTCCACTGTGTCATTCAAAGCTCTTGTTTCTTTGTTGATTTTCTGCTTAGATGATCTGTCTATTGCTGAGACTGGAGTATTGAGGTCTCCTACAGTTAATGTATTGTTATCAATATGACTCTTTATTTTGGTTAGCAGTTGTTGGCTTATGTAGATGGCTGCTCCCATGTTGGGGGCATAGATATTTACAATTGTTAGATCTTCTTGTTGGATAGACCCTTTAAAAATGATACAGTGTCCTTCTGTGTCTCTAACTACAGTCTTTAGTTTAAAATCTAATTGATCTGATATAAGAATTGCTACACCAGCTATTTTTGAGGTCCATTAGCATGGAAGATGGATCTCCATCCCTTCACTTTCAGGCTGGATGTATCTTTAGGTTCAAAATTAGTCTCTTGTAGACAGCATATGGATGGGTCCTGTCTTTTTATCCAATCTGCAACCCTGTGCCATTTTATGGGAGTGTTTAGGCCATTCATGTTGAGAGTGATTATTGAAAGATATGAATTAATTGTCATCATGTTGCCTGTGAAGATGTTGTTTTTATAGATTGTCCCTGTAAATTTCTGTTGTATATCACTCTTGGGGTCTTTCTCCTTTTATAGAACCCCCTTAATAATTCTGGCAGGGCCGGCTTAGTGGTCATATATTCTTTCAATTTCTGCTGGTCTTTGAAGCTCTGCATCTCTCCATCCATTCTAAATGACAGCCTTGTTGGATAAAGTATTCTTAGCTGCATGTTCTTCTCCTTTAGTACCCTGAATATGTCTTGCCAGGCCTTTCTGGCTTGCCAAGTCTCTGGGGATAGGTCTGACATTATTCTGATGTTCCTCCCTCTGTATGTAAGGAATCTCTTCCCCCTAAATGCCCTTAAGGTGGTTTCCTTGGTTCTAAGATTTGCAAGTTTTACTATTACATGCCGGAGCATTGGACTATTTTCCTTGATCTTGGGAGGGGTCCTCTCTGCCTCTAGGACGCGAATGTTTGTTTCATTCCCCAGATTAGGGAAGTTCTCAGCTACAATTTGCTCAAATATATCTTCTAGTCCTCTCTCTCTCCTTACCTCCTCTGGGATTCCAATAATTCTGATATTAGAATGTTTCATGGTATCACTTATTTCTCTGATTCTATTTTCATGGATTCTGAGTTGGTTTTCCCTGACCTCCTCTTTTCCCTGTTTGTCAATTAAGTGGTCTTCTAGGTCACTAATTTGTTCTTCTGCCTCACTTACCCTAGCTGTTAGATTATCTAGATTAGATTTCATCTCACTGATAGCATTTTTAGGTTCTGCCAGTTCAGCTTTCATTTCTACCCTTAGAGACTCTATGTTGTCATTAATGGATTTGACAATTCTAGCTATTGTCTTCACAGTTGCTAGGCTGAATTCTATCTCTGACATCTTGGTCATAACTGAATCCATTTGTAAATCTGTGGCACAAGTCATAGTCTCTGAGTCTTTCCTATTTGGGGGGTTCCTCCTCTTAGTCATTCTGTTGAGGAGTGGTTGAGGGAATGTATAGAGACCAAATTATTGACCACAAGCCAAGCAAGATGCACCTGTTTTATAGGGACTTTAGGGTTGTTGGCCTCTTGTTTTCCCAGCCTATCTTCTGGGGGAGGGGCCTGCCACGCTGTTACTGAGGCAACCCTGTTTGGGCAGAGTTGCCCTGCCCTCTGTGGTGGGGGATGGGCTCAGTGAAAACCAGTTTTTGGGGGGCTTTTGTTCTCTGGTGGCTTTCCCTGGTGGATTTCTGCATCTCTTCCAAGAGTCAGAGCATAAGAGACTGTTTCCAACGCTCTTCCTCAAAGCAGGGAGATCACAGTCTGTTCTTCAGTGAGCTCTCCAGGACACACTATCTCCATTTCTGTCTGTGCTGCTAAAACTGCAGGGTCCTGGGTTGTGTGCCCCTCCACAGTGCTCCCAGTCCTTGCCTCCAAGTCAGGGCATATCTCTGCCCTTTGTGCTTCTAAAACAACCACACGTGCAGCTCCACTGCTCCAGGTTTCAGTCCAGGGGGCTGCCCTAAAGTCCTTTACCTGTCGCTACCGATCTACGAGTCTGTGCCCCATCACCAGCATGGGGGGCTATCACTCACAGGCATTATAGGATCCCAATGGCTTGGCTCCCTCCCCATTCCATTTATCCTCTGATATCTGCCCACAGAATCACAGCTTCCCGCTTCATACCTTGAAGCCAACTGCCTATATTCTGTTTGTAGAGATGCAGATCTATTTTCTTACATCTCAGGCTGATTTCGTGGGTGTTCAGAATGGTCTGGTAGATATCCAGCTCAATTCAGAGGACCAGTTGGAATAGGGTCCCCTACTCCTCTGCCATCTTTCCCCCCTTCCTTATCAATTCCTTTTTTAAAATTCTTTTTAATTTTCATCTTTACACTCATATTCCATCCCTTCATTGTATTTACCCTTATTTTTGTGTGTGTATATATATATGTATACATATATATATGTTTTTCTTTTTTTGTTTTTAATTTTGGGAAACAATTTCTTCTAACAGACCCAAATTCCCCCAAAATCTAGTGTGTGGCTCTGTTATATTCACCAGCCTGATCATATTGTTTTTGTTTTTGTTTTTTTTCCCTTTCTTTTCCCCCTGGTTTTGGGTCTCTTCAGATTTGTTTAGTGTATATTGTTCTGTGGTCATTGTTACCCTTTTACCATTTTCTTAACATTTTTTCTCTCATTCACCTATTCTCCTCTGGACAAAATGACAAGATGGAAAAACTCACCTCAAAAAAAAAAGAACAAGAGGCAGTACCGACTGCCAGGGACTTAATCAATACAGACATTAATAAGATGTCAGAACTAGAGCACAGAATGACAATTATAAAGATACTAGCTGGCCTTCAAAAAAGTATAGAAGATACTAGAGAATGCCTTTATGGAGAAATAAAAGAACTAAATTCTAACGAAGTCAAATCAAAGGCTATAAATGAGGTGCTATAAAAAATGGAGGTTCTAACTGCTAGGATAAATGAGGCAGAAGAGAGAATTAGTGATATAGAAGACCAAATGATGGAGAATAAAGAAGCTGAGAAAAAGAGAGATGAACAACTATTGGATCACAAGGGGAGAATTCAAGAGATAAGTCATACCGTAAAGCAAAACAACATTAGAATAATTAGGATCCCAGAAGAAGAAAGAGAAAGGGGGGCAGAAGGTATATTGGAGCAAATTATAGCAGAGAACTGCCCTAATTTGGGGAAGGAAACAGTCATCAAAATCCAGGAGGTACAGAGAAACCCTCTCAAAATCAATAAAAATAGGTCAACACCCCAACATCTAATAGTAAAACTCACAAGTCTCAGAAACAAAGAGAAAATCCTGAAAACAGCTCGGAACAAGAGGTCTGTAACCTACATCAGTAGAAACACTAGATTGGCAGCAGACCTATCCACAGAGACCTAGCAGGCCAGAAAGGACTGGCATGATATATTCAGAGCACTAAATGAGAAAAATATGCAGCCAAGAATACTATATCCAGCTAGGCTGTCTTTGAAAATAGAAGGCAAGATAAAAAGCTTCCAGGACAAACAAAAACTAAAAGAGTTTGTGAACACCAAACCAGCCTTGCAAGAAATATTGAAAGGGTCCTCTAAGCAAAGAGAGAGCCTAAAAGTAACATAGACCAGAATGGAACAGAGACAATATACAGTAACAGTCACCTTACAGGCAATACAATGGCACTAAATTCATATCTTTCAATAGTTACCCTGAATGCAAATGGGCTAAAAGCCACAATCAAAAAACACAGGGTATCAGATTGGATTAAAAAACAAGACCCATCGATATGCTGTCTGCAAGAGACTCATTTTAGATGCAAAGACACCTCCAGATTTAAAGTGAGGGGGTGGAAAACAATTTACCATGCTAATGGACACCAAAATAAAGCTGGGGTGGGGGCAATCCTTATATCAGAAAAATCAGATTTTAAACCAAAGACTATATTAAGAGATGAGGAAGGACACTATATCATACTTAAAGGGGCTATCCAACAAGAAGATCTAACAATTTTAAATATCTATGCCCCTAACGTGGAGCAGCTAATTATATAAGCCAGTTAATAACAAAATCAAAAAAACACATTGACAACAATACAATGGTAGGGGACTTTAACACCTCTCACTCAAAGGGACAGAGCATCTAAGCAAAACATCAATGAGGAAATAAAGGCTTTAAATGACACACTGGACCAGATGGACTTCACAGATATATTCAGAACATTCCATCCCAAAGCAACAGAATACACATTCTTCTCTAGTGTGCATGGAACATTCTCCAGAATAGATCACATCGTGGGTCACAAAGCAGGTCTCAACTGGTACCAAAAGATTGGGATCATTCCCTGCATGTTTTTGGACCACAGTGCTTTGAAACTAGAACTCAATCATAAGAGGAAAGTTGGAAAGAACTCAAATACATGGAGGCTAAAGAGCATCCTACTAAAGAATGAATGGGTCAACCAGGAAATTGAAGAAGAATTTAAAAAATTCATGGAAACCAATGAAAATGAAAACACAACTGTTCAAAATCCTTGGGATCCAGCAAAGGCAGTCCTAAGAGGAAAGTATATAGCAATACAAGTCTTTGTCAAGAAACAAGAAAGGTCTCAAATCCAAAACCTAACCCTACACCTTAAGGAGCTAGAGAAAAAACAGCAAATATAGCCTAAACCCAGCAGGAGAAGAGAAATAATAAAGATCAGAGCAGAAATCAATGAAATAGAGACCAAAAGAACAGCAGAACAGATAATGAAACTAGGAGCTGGTTCTTTGAAAGAATTAATAAGATTGATAAACCCCTGGCCAGACTTATCAAAAAGAAAAGAGAAAGGACCCAAATAAATCAAATCATGAATGAAAGAGGAGAGATCACAACCAACACCAAAGAAATACAAAAAATCATAAGAACATATTATGAGCAACTATATGCCAACAAATTAGACAATCTGAAAGAAATGGATGCATTCTTAGAGACGTATAAACTACCAAAACTGAACCAGGAAGAAATAGAAAACCTGAACAGACCCATAATCATTAAGGAAATTGAGGCAGTAATCAAAAATCTCCCAAAAAACAAGAGCCCAGGCTCTAGGACTAGAAGTCCTAGCCTCAGCAATCAGACAACAAAAAGAAATAGAAGGCATCCGAATCCGCAAAGAAGTCAAACTCTCACTCTTTGCAGATGATATGACACTTTATACGGAAAACCCCAAAGACTCCACCCCATAACTGCTAGAACTCATACAGGAATTCAGTAAAGTGGCAGGATATAAAATCAATGCACAGAAGTCAGTGGCTTTCCTATACACCAACAACAAGACAGAAGAAAGAGAAATTAAGGAGTCGATCCCATTTACAATTGCACCCAAAACCATAAGATACCTAGGAATAAATCTAACCAAAGAGACAAAGGATCTGTACTCAGAAAACTATAAAATACTCATGAAAGAAATTGAGGAAGACACAAAGAAATGGAAAAACGTTCCATGCTCATGGATTGGAAGAACAAATATTGTCAAGATGTCAATGCTACCTAGAGCAATCTACACATTCAACACAATCCTTATCAAAATATCAACTTTTTTCTAAGAAATGGAAGAAATAATCCTAAAATTTGTATGGAACCAGAAAAGATCCTGAATAGCCAGAGGAATGTTGAAAAAGAAAAGCAAAGCTGGGGGCGCCTGGGTGGCTCAGTTGGTTAAGCGACTGCCTTCGGCTCAGGTCATGATCCTGGAGTCCTGGGATCGAGTCCCGCATCGGACTCCCTGCTTAGCAGGGAGTCTGCTTCTCCCTCTGACCCTCCTCCCTCTCATGCTCTCTGTCTCTCATTCTCTTTCTCTCAAATAAATAAAAATAAAATCTTTAAAAAAAAAAAGAAAAGAAAGAAAAGCAAAGCTGGCAGCATCACAATTCCAGACTTCAAGCTCTATTACAAAACTGTCATCATTAAGACAGTATGGTACTGGGACAAAAACAGACACATAGATCAATGGAACAGAATAGAGGCCCAGAAATGGACCCTCAACTCTATGGTCAACTAATCTTCGACAAAGCAGGAAAGAATGTCCAATGGCAAAAGAGAGTCTCTTCAACAAATGGTGTTGGGAAAATTGGACAGCCACATGCAGAAGAATGAAACTGGACTATTTCCTTACACCACACACAAAAATAGACTCAAAATGGATGAAAGACCTCAATGTGAGACAGGAATCCATCAAAATTCTTGAGGAGAACACAGGCAGCAACCTCTTTGACCTCAGCTGCAGCAACTTCTTCCTAGAAACATCGCCAAAGGCAAGGGAAGCAAGGGCAAAAATAAACTATTGGGACTTCATCAAGATAAAAAGCTTTTGCACAGCAAAGGAAAGTCAACAACACCAAAAGACAATGACAGAATGGGAGAAAATATTTGCAAATGACATATCAGATAAAGGGCTAGTATCCAAAATCTATAAAGAACGTCTTAAACTCAACACCCAAAGAACAAATAATCCAATCAAGAAATGGGCAGAAGGCATGAACAGACATTTCTGCAAAGAAGACATCCAAATGACCAACAGACACATGAAAAAGTGCTCAACATTGCTCGGCATCAGGGAAATCCAAATCAAAACCTCAATGAGATACCACCTCAAACCAGTCAGAATGGCTAAAATTAACAAGTCAGGAAACGACAAATGTTGGCAAGGATGTGGAGAAAGGGGAACCCTCCTACACTGCTGGTGGGAATTCAAGCTGGTGCAGCCACTCTGGAAAACAGTATGAAGGTTCCTCAAAAAGTTGAAAATAGAGCTACCCTATGACCCAGGAATTGCACTACTGGGTATTTACCCCAAAGATACAAATGTAGTGATCCAAAGGGGCAAGTGCACCCCAGTGTTAATAGCAATGTCCACAATAGCCAAATTATGGAAAGAGCCTAAATGCCCATCAACTGATGAATGGATGAAGAAGATGTGGTGTGTGTGTGTGTGTGTGTAAATACACAATGGAATATTATGCAGCCATTAAAAAAACCGAAATCTTGCTATTTGCAACAATGTGGGTGGAACTAGACGGTATTATCTAGGCGAAATAAGTCAATCAGAGAAAGGCAAGTATCATATAATCTCAGTGATATGAGGAATTTGACAAACCAGACAGAGGATCATAGGGGAAGGGAGAGAAAAATGAGACAAATGAAACCAGAGAGGGAAACAAACCATAAGAGACTCTTAATTTCAGGAAACAAAGTGAGGGTTGCTGGAGTGAATGGGGTTGGGAGGGATGGGGTGGCTAGGTGATGGACTTTGGGGAGGATATGTGCTATGGTGAGTGCTGTGAATTGTGTAAGACTGATGAATCACAGACCTGTACCCCTGAAATAAATAATACATTATATGTTAATTTAAAAAGAAGCTTAAAACTTGGATACTGTACCCAAACATATTCCCTCTCATTTTTTCTTAAGCCAGATTGCAGAGAATGAGAGACATAGAAGTAGAGAAATAGAGACAAACTGCTTTTTCAAGACATTCAGAAAAAAAGGTACTGAGAACCATGAGGTGCAAGCTTAGAGCAGATTGGAGCCAAATTGTGTTGTGTGTGTTTGTGTGCATGTGTGTGGAAATATAAAATGTGAGCTTATATGTGGGCTGAAAGAGAAGATAAAAAGGAAAGGGAGAACTCAAAAGGGACATTGTTGAAGCAAGATCCTGGAGAAGCCAACAGGATAGGGTCAGGAGCACAGGAGAGGAAATACACTTCTTCCTCTATCCAGCTGATAGAGCCCCTACCAGCTTTTCTAGCTCCTCTCTCAGCACTGCCTGAGACATCTTCCTTTCTAGGCCCTCCATCACTATCTCTGATCATGCCACACTTTCTCAGGCCTTGATGGTTTTGCACATATTGTTCCCTCCACCTGGAATGCTGGTCAACCAACTGTCTCCTTTTGAATTCTGACTTACCCTTTCAGACACAACTCACAGATCACGGTCACTGGGAAATTTTCCTGATTCTTCCATTCGAATAAGGTAAATGCTTCTTCTCTGGTATTCAGACGTATAGATACACATTTATTGGTGCACTTATTTATTCTGACTTCCCACCAGAGTGGGGGTGCCCTGAACAGGAAGGACTGTGCCAGATTCATACAGATCACACACTCAAGAAATGTTGAATGAATTAATGAATGAGGAAAGGAAAAACCATTTGTTGTTTTAGGAGCTTTGAGATGGAGAAGAAAAATATAGCCTCTTCCTGGGATGAAAAAGATGAGTGAGCTAAAGATTAAGGAGAAAACAGAACTGTCCAGAGCAGTCTCAGTCGGAAAGTCAGAGACGATGGAATGATTTAGAGGCACAGGGAAAGCTGAGCTGAGGTTTGCGTGCCAATGGCACCAACTAATAAACAGAAATCCACAAAATGAAGTTCATGACCTTCCTGTAAAGTGAAAAGCAACTTTCCCACAGTCAGTAGCCTTATCTGGGAAATAAATTAGCAGTGATCAAATCAGATTTGTGAGACCTCAGGGACAAAGTGTCTCAGACAGCTGGGGCTTTCTAAAAGTCATAAAAATACCAACGTTCTGTCCAAGTCCATGATCAAAGGCTTGCCAGACTCACTCATGAAGAAGAAAGTCCACTCAACCATATTAAGATAGTCCTTGATTCCTAATCTTTTGCTGTGTAAAAATCTGAGTTTTGTTCACCAAATAGCATTAAGTATCAATTAGAATGTTTTTAAAATATGTATTGTAAGCATACTAACTGATGTGTGTGGCTGGTGAGAAATCACCAGATATAAATCTACTATAAGCTTGAGTGGACTTGTCTCATCTCATTCCCTTCCTGGAACTCTGCAATCTGAGAACATCACCCAGTTTTAGAGCTATAAGGCAGCTTGAAGAACATCTAGGTGAATAGCCTCATTTTATCAGAGGCCAGGGTGGGAAAGTGAATTTCTCAGGCCTCCCACCTCATTAGTGGTAAAAGTGAGTTGGAAATGTGACTTTCCATCAAATGATCATCAAAAAAATTATGTTCAGTGTTCTTGTTTCAATTAGCAAATTATGTGATATAGTTCAAAAGTTTCCTGTCCAAAAGAATTAAGTTGAATAATGTTTTCATGCCCAAAATGATAACCCCTCAGTGAGCCAGAAAGTACTGTTCTCTGGAACCTTTCATTTCCTTGGACAGCTTCAGAAAGTCACCATTTTATTGAGCAAATAAAGTGTCCTAAGAGTTCTGAAAGAAAGAGATTGGGACTGATGTGGGAGATGGCAGTAGATGATGGAGAACAACCCCCTTCAATTCAGGATGCCAATAGCAAGTCCGGATTGTTGCCTGTACTTCTGACCAATCTGCTATGGATTGGAGGCTCTCACAACCTTCTCCTTGAGTTCAATTAATCTGCTAGAGCAGCTCACAGAACTCAGAGAAACATTTTACTTACTAGATCACCAGTTTATTATAAAAGGATATAACTCAAGAACAGTCAAATGAAAGAGATACATAGGACAAGGTGTGGGGAAAGGGCACAGAGCTTGCATGCCCCCTCCAGGCATGCCACTCTCCCAAAATCTCCATATATCTACCAACAGAAGCTCTCCAAACCCCTCCTTCTGGGTTTTCATGGAAGTTTCATTACATAGGCATGATTGATTAAATCATTGGCAATTGGCAACTGATTCAAATTCCAGCTCCTACTCTCTCCTCCCTGGAGGTCAAGAGGGTGGGACTAAGTTCCAACCCTCTAATCACATGGTTGGTTACATTGGTAACTGGTCCCCATTCTTAGGGGCTCCCTAAAAGTCACTTCATTAACATAACAAAAGAGAAATTTAGCTCCCCAAACACTAAGAAAATTCTAAGGGTTTTTAAAGCTGTGGGCCAGGAAGATGGCGGAGGAGTAGGAGACCTGGATTTTGTCTGGTCTCAGGAATTCAGCTGGATAGGGATCAAACCATTCTGAACACCTACAAACTCAACAGGAGATCAAAGAAAAGAATAGGAGCAACTCTCTGAACAGAAAAAATGACCACTTTCTGGAAGGTAGGACTTGCAGAGAAGTGAATCCGAGGTGATATTCAGGAGGATAGATGGAGGGGGAGGGGGCCTCTGTCGGCCGCTTCTAGCAAGTGATAGAGCAGCGGACCACAAAATCAGAACATTTAGAAGTCAGCTCCACTGAGGGACGTTGCTCCAGTGGCTAAGCGGGGGGTGGAAACCTCGCAGGACAGTGTGGTCTCAGGACCCTCAGGGTCACACAAAGACTGGGGGTGCCTGAGTGTGGCAGAGCTCCCAGGTATCAGAGCGGGGAAGCCAGCTGCAGAGACGGAGCTAAGGAGTGGGTTCTCACCTCGGGGTTGCCATAAACCGTGATCCGTGGCACAGTTAGGCCACTGCTCCTCCATCAGGGACCCAACAAGTGGCAGATCAGGGGAGACTTACCTTCCTCCCTCAGGAGGAGCAGCGCGGGAGTGCACTGCAGGGATCTGCTGGGTTTGGAGACTCCACACGGGGTCGGGTGCCAGAGATAGAAATGCTCGGTCACAGGCCAGGTGAGCACGGACTGTGGCCGGAGACCAGGGAGACAGGAGTGACTGCTTTTCTCTGGGGGCACACTGAGGAGCAGGCCCCAAGTTCTCGGCTCCTCCAGGGTGGAAATTGGGAGGCCGCCATTTTCACTCTCCTCCTCCAAAGCTGTATGGAAAGCTTGCAGGGAACAAGAGCTTTCCCGAGAGCAAACCCGAGCAGATTACTTAGCCTGGACCAGCAATGGCGGGGCAATTCCACCTCCAGCAAAGACATTTGGGAACCACGGCAACAGGCCTCTCCCCCAGAAGATCAGCGAGAACAGCCAGCCAAGACCAAGTTTACCCATCAATGAGAACGGCAGAACTCCAGCGCTAGGGGACTACTACACATAGAATTCATGGCTTTTTTTTTACCATGATTCTTTAGTCTTTCAAAGTTGGTTTTTTTAACTGTCTCTTTTTTTTTTTGAATTTTACTTTTTCCCTTTTTCAACCAACATCTTATCAATCCCTTTTTAAAAAAAAAAACATTTTTATTTTTCATTTTTGGAGTCATATTCTATCCCTTCAGAGTAGTTACCTTATTTTTGGCATATATATAAGTTGTTCTCTCTTTAAAATTTTGAGATAGTTTCTTCTAAAAGATCAAAATATACCCTAAATCTCTAGTGTATGGTTTTTTTCTACTCTCCTGCCTGATCACATTCTCTCCCTTTTTTTCTTTTTTTTTTAAATCCTCTCCTTTCTTTTTTCAAACAACTTCTTATCAATTCCTTTTATAAAATTTTTTATAATTTTCATCTTTACATTCATATTCCATCCCTTCATCATATCAATGCTTATTTTTTATACATATATAAGTTTTTCTTTCTTTAAAATTTTGGGAGGCACTTTCTTCTAACAGACCAAAATACACCCAAAATCTAGTGTGTGGCACTGATCTATGTACCAGCCTGATCATATTTGATCATATTCTGTTTTTTTTTGTTTTGTTTTGTTCTGGTTTTGTTTGTTTTTATCTTTATCTTTTTCCTTTTCTTTTTCTTTTTTCTCTCTTTCCCTTTCTTTTCCCCCAGCTTCAGGTCTTTTCTGATTTGTTTAGAGTATATTTTCTGGGACGTTGTTACCCTGTTAGCATTTTGTTCTCTCATTCATCTATTCTCCTCTGGACAAAATGACAAGGCAGAAAAAATCACCTCAACAAAAAGAACAAGAGGTAGTACTGACTGCCAGGGACCTACTCAATATGGACATTAATATGATGTTGGATCTAGAGTTCAGAATCATGACTTTAAAAATACTAGCTGGGCTTGAAAAAAGCATGGAAATTATTAGAGAAACCCTTTCTGGAGAACTAAAAGAACTAAAATCTAACCAAGTTGAGATGTCTGCACTTCTGGTTTCCTGAAAACAGAAATCTCCACCTTCCAGTAACCACAGACATTGCTAATCCCCTGTATTAAACCTCTTCCTACTTGAAATACCTAGAGTGGCTTCTGTTCTGAGCTAATCATGACTAATATGGATGACAGAGTGAAATGCAAGACTGAATGGATCTTGGGATTCCATAAGCTCTAGCATGCTGGCAAAGTCTGACTCATGGGGTCCATGCTAGGCTAGAAGAAGCAACCAGACATGGGAATTATGTGTACAGATAAATGACTTTCCTCCATGCTTACTTCATTCAATCATCCCTTCAATCCTTCCCTCACTCATTCAAGTTTCTGTAAGCCTCTACTTCATCATTTGGGGAGATGAGAAAATCATGTCATGTGCTTTTTTAAAACAACTGCTAATAAATATTGATTCTTCCCAGGAGGATCTCATTTGAGCAGTTTGGTTTCCTGGCAGTGGTGGCTAACTTCCTGAAATAAGCCTAAGGTAAATCTTTACCAAGTCACTGAGACATCTCAAGCCCAGGCCATCTATTTCCTGAGACAACTTCCAGATGAATCCACCCCTACATCCAGAGACCATGGAAGAGTAGTGCAAAGCCCACTCCAGTCTGGCAAATTCACTCAAGGCCATCTCATTCATATTCACTGTCCACCCATTCAATACACACATGTCAAGCTTCTGCTCCATGCTAGGCACTGGTGGTGGGTGACAGAGACACGATGACAGCAAGACATTGTCCCCATCCTTGAAGGACTCATAGTCCAGGGTAAAAACAAATGTTGAAATTGCAATCCTAGAAGGGTTCTTCTTTTAGAGTCAAATAGTGTTTTCAACCTAAGTGCAAGAGAGAAGATCAAGCAGTGAGTGGAAGTCATTTTCCTCCCAGGGAGAGAGCGACAGTTGAGATACTGGAAGATGAGGCTTGGGAAAAAGAAAATGGAGTCAGTCTTTTAAAACCAAAAAAAAATAACAACTGTCTGTCTCACCTAAGGAAACAAGCCTCCAAATGCTGACTGGCTGGTGACATTTGGTAGACACAAGTGCCAGGATGGCTGCACAGGTTTCTGCTGTGTACAGGACGTGCCTGCTCCAGGACCAAGTTTTCCAGTCGTCTCCCCTCCTTGCCCCGAGTTGTCTAATTTTGGATTATGGCACCCAGTTGTCATTTCAGCAGAAGTCAGGTCTGTACCTTTGGCAGCAGATGACATGTCAGGGTTCATTAACAGTGTGACCATATAATTTATCATCTCAACCAGGACACTGTTTAGAGTACAAGAGTGACAGCTAATAATTGCAATGGGACAACACAATAGCTCTAACTAGGATGGCCCCAAGGAAGGCAGGAATTGGCTAGAAAAAGAATCAGGACTGAAGCCTAGGGAATAGTACAGGCAAAGGAATGGTGATGTCAAAGAGGCTTTAAGGACACAGGGAAACAATGAATGATTCTATTTGTCGAGAGAGAAGGAGGAAGAACACAAACAGGGTGGCTTATGGGGCCTAGCTTCATCCCTTCCACTCAGCACTGCCCAGAGGAAGCTACCCATGACATAGCCATGCCTGCCATTGTATCCCAACCAAAGTAAACAGGTCAGTAGCAGGCATGTGTGCCAAAGTGGACCAACAACAATCTCCCTGAACACTTTTCTTCCAGATCTTTTTTTTTTAATATTTTATTTATTTATTTGAGAGAGAGAGAGAGAGAGAGAGAGAGCCAGTGAGAGAGCACAAGCAGGTGAAGGGGCGGAGGGAAAAGCAGACTCCCCGCTGAGCAGGGAGCCTGACGTGGGACTGGATCCCAGGACCCTGGGATCATGACCTGAGCCGAATGTAGATGCTTTACCTACTGAGCCACCCAGGTGCCCCCAGTTCTATTTTTTTAAATCTTCATTCAGCTAGGGTTGCCAACTGGGTAGCATGTGAGTGGAGGCTGCCAGAACCATCTTGCCACAGCATGGAGAAAGCTTGGCAGTGACTTAAAGCCCAGGTTAAAGACATCAAGAGAGAGCTAGAGAGAAAAAGAGACAGAGAGCACCCAGAAACACAGCTTGAAACTCTGGATTGAGCCATGCCAGAAATTGGAAATGTATATGTCTTGGACATTCCAGTTATATATATAAAAAAAATTCATTGTCTTGCTTAAATTTTATGGTTGGGTTTGTGAGGGTTTTTTTTTTTTTTTTTTTTTTTTTTGGTCCTAATATAGTGAATCAAACATACATCTAGGCCATCAAAATAAGAATGTCTGAAATGTGTCTATAGCTCAAGAGACAAGTTGGAAGGCAACAATACATTTGGAAATATCACCATGGTGACTGAAACCTCAGAAGTGAATGTCATGGTCAATGGGGGGCACAAAGGGGAAAGAGCAGTGGACGGATGTCTGAGCCCTGAGAGAATAAAGAAGGGCAACCCAGCCAACAAGACTGAGAAGGAGCCATAGAAGGAAAACAAGGAGAAAGTTCAGACCCGAAGCAGAAGAAGGAAAGCATAAAGAAGAGAGATTGCTCATCGGGGCCTAATGTCACAGAAAAGTGAAAGGGATTACCACCTCATAGGACAATAGGAAACACACACGCACGCACACACACACACACATATCCAGCCCAAGGCTATAAGGTAGAGTAAGGTAATTGCCAGAAGAAGGGTCAAGGTGTAACTGAAGGTCAAAGGCCAGATCCTGAGACCATTGGTTTTCATCCTAACCTGAGGTGTAACAGTCTCTCACCCTGCTGCCCGTTCTCCCTGAATCTCTCATCTCTTGGTTTCTGTGCAGCTACTCCCTCCCTGCCCTTCCCTGGCTTCTTGTCCCTATTCTTTAGAGCTTCCTCATTTTCTAACCAACCTTCTCAGGGATCCAAGACTCTCTTCTCTTACTACACACTCTTCTTGGGCCCTGCAATGGCCATGATGGTTAAGCACCTACTGGAATCCCAGAGTCCCCAAACCCACCCCAACAGCATGGGAGCTGCTGCAGCTGGGCAGTCCAGAAAGGGCATCTTCTCTAAGACCTCAAATATGTCCATGGAGAATTAGAAACAAAGAACTCCCCTGAGCGGGGAGCCAGGGCCCACCAAAGCCACCACCTACAGATATGCATGTTGAGCACTGCACAAAAAAATGTGCTGCTGAAATCCAGTTGAGGCGCTGAAATTCAGCCTGTCTTCCACTCTCCAAGCCACTCTCTTTAGCACAGGGCTGCATGCACCTGGAAGAAGGGCTGTCCCTTCTTCATTAGCACAAAGTCACTGTCGGGTTGCCAAAACCACACACCAGCAAGGCCGCAACCAGAGGGATACCCTTTTCTAATTTATAGGAAGATGGATTATGGAATGATAGAGGCTCAGGGGACTCAAGAGAGGCAATGACTAAGGGAGATCCTTCCAGAGAGCAGAGCAGGGGGCAAACAGATGAGATAACCAGGAATTTGCTCCTGTACAATGGTAAGGAGTCTTCAGAAACCCTGCCCCAGAAGACCAATCATTTTGTCAGGCCAGTGACTGTAGCATGCCTCCCATTCTCTCATTCCCAACAGTAAGATAGTGGTTCTCCTGCTCCAACTCTGTCATTGCATACTGAGTGTGTCGGGAGGTGCAGAGATGACTGGGTCCTCTAGTGTCTGCGTCACTAGACAATAAGGACATCCAAATGCGAAGGTGCACACTGCCCATCACCCAGAGATCCTGCAGTTCAAGCTGGTCAAGACTTTAGGGTTGTCTCTCTTGAGACCCCTTTCCCCGGCTTCCTGCCTGGAATGCAAAGATGATGACTGGTGCCCTAGCAGCTATATTTGACTATGAGGCAATTCTAAGATTGAAGGTACATACTAAAATGGTGAAGCAGAATAACAGAAAGTTTCCTTGGTCCCAAAAGACACTATGGAACCAACACACCAGTCCTTTAATATTAAGTCCTTTAATAAACTTTCATCTTGTTTAAGCCATTGTTTCTCCTAGTTTTTGACCCTAACAACTAAATGTAATTCCTAAAAAATGCACTATCAATATGCAGAGAATTCCCAGAATTATTTCCCTGTGGTTGATATCCCTCCCATTAATTATAAATATGCCCTCTAGCTGGTCATATCAGCAGTCTCAAATTCAAAATTTTCAAAATCAAATGTATTATCACCTCATCTCCCATTGAGTCTGCTCCTTGTCTTGGGGTGTATGGGGACGAGGAACTGAAGAGCTGGCAAGCAACGAGCACTGGGACCCAGGAAGAGGGACATGTACCAGGGCTGGCTGCCTGAGGGTTAAAGGAAGAGGGCTCCCAGCCACACGCCAGGACTCTTCCTGGGCTAAGATCCCACAATGGACTCACAGCAGGCTCTGCTTGTTCCAGACCAAAGGTCTGAGGGTACGTATACATCCATCATGAGCAGGGCAGGCAGGAATGAAAGCCCACTCTCAGGAGGCTCCAGCTGGTTTTTATGGGAGTGGAAAAAGTATGGGCCAGTTATTACCGTTGGAAACGTCTAGTAATATTTGATCAAGAAACAACCCTGGAAGAAAAAGGGGAGAAAACCTATCCATCATGTAACATAGGTGTCACCCAGGAAATGGCCATGTTTTCAGGTCTGTGGGGCTAGAGGAAGACCAAGGGCATATGGGTCCTGTGTGTAAGCTTGTGAGGTTTGGTGCCCACAGTTAGTTTGGAAGGGGGTGGTAAGCAGGAAGAGGAAGGAAGCTAGGGCTACTTTTCCTGGAATGGAGTAGCTAACATTGTGAGGGTTTAGCAAGTACCTTCATGTCTATGCACCCATTTGGGCCCCATAAAAGCTTCTGAGGTCATGATTAAGATGGCTCCTACTTTTTCAAGAGAAGGCTGAGGCCCAGAGAGGCAGAATCCCCCTAAAAAGAATTTCCTTCGTGGAGGTGTCACAATGCTGAGCCCCATGCGAGCAGTGTGAATGCTGGCACTCTGGAAGGGAGCAGAGACACCAAACACATAAACAGTTACTGAGTTAGTGTCCATCTGTCCATCCCAGGCTCCTGTGTCCCAGGTGTGCACTGATCCGGTCATCTACTTGGTTCCTGTTCATTGGCTGAGTCTCCATCATGCATTCGGGCCCTCCTCCATATCAAGCCCACTGCTCCTGGCTGTGTGCAGGGGAGAGAAGGTGGGAGGTCTGCGTGCCCACAAGTGGCATTAATAGGACAAAAATGGCACAAGTGGGAAGTGAGTGGAGGAGGGGGCCCAGAGGAAGAGAGATTGGGCAGAATTTAGGTAAATTGTGAACACATTCCAAGCCTTCATTTCTTTATATTCTGATTGAATTTCAGAACCCTAGAGTTTATGTTCAAAATGCCTTCTAAAATTAGCATGCACAGCCCGGCATGTGGTTCTGCAACATCTTCTTGGTATGAACCCCGGCACTGCACCTGCTCTGTGGTGCTGCCCTCACCCAGCTGGGGGCAAGAGAGGGAGTGCAGGCCCAGGTCTGAGCTCAGCTCTGGCGGCACACAGCCCACAGCTGGTGGCTCTGGACAAGTGACTCACCCTTCTGGGTCTTCATTTACCCCAAGTAAAATTAGCAGGAAAGAGAAATGGCTCTCTTGAGGATTGGGGGTGGGGGGAACATGTGAGTGCCTGCGGATGGCACAGTCCAGTTCCGTTCAGGATGACGTTGCTGGTGGCAGGCCGGACCTGTGAGCTTCTGACCAGATAACGATGTTCCTTGTCCTCTCAGCTTTCCAAGCACTTTCACACCCAGTTCATGAGACCCTCTTCCCTTCAAGACAGGCATCTCTTCCTGTGCCAGTGGAGTTTTAGGGGGGTTTACAGGCTGGCCAGAATCCTCACAGTCCAGCTATCAGTGGAGAAGCCAGAAGTCAGACCCAGGACCCCAACCAGGGATCAAATCATTTCTCCCTTCCTTTTTTCCACATTTTTTGCATACCTTCTGAGTACCAGGCACACAGCAATAACCTGCTTCTGGAGCCTGCCAGCAAGAGGGCTCAGCCTACTGAGAAAGGCAAGTCACCAGTCATCAGGCAATTACATGGTGACAGCCCTATGACTAGATAACCAGTCAGCTCCAGGGAGGCAGAAAGGGGTCCCTCCTGGGCTCTGGCTGGAAGAGCTAGAATCACTCCGTGCTTGCCCAGCCTGGGTCACAGTACTCAGGCCAGCCCTGACTCTGGCCCCATGGGGAAGTTCCATCCCCACTGGTCTCACTCTGCCTCCCAACTCCAGCTTCCCCATCACCCCCTCCCCTGCCTGCATGTCCCCAGATGTCTGGAAGGGCCCTGGCTTCTATTTCCTCCCAGAACCTTTGCTGCAGGGGCTTGGACCCCAGGAGGCCTCCCCATATCACTAGGCCCTGGGAGTTGGGGGGGGGGATTAGGTATTAAGCTGTGAAGGTGTACACTTGCTTCCCTTTTGGTCTCAGGTTCTGGATAGAGCTGCTTGGATCTCTGGGAGAATTTTATTCCCTTCCCTCCACGGCATTCATGAGTTTTCTTTATAATTTCATTTTTAACAAAATATGTAGGTTATTTTTCCCAACTCAAACTTGTTTCCCATCAAAGCTGTTGAAAACATTTTTTGGATTCTGTTATGGTAAATACCAAGAGGTGAAAAATGTCACCTTAGCAGCTGGCCCCAGAGTTCTTCTTAGGAAGAGAACTACTCTTGTTTGGGGAAAATACTTTGACAGGCACCTTGGGGAAGATGAAATCGACAGCTACAAAATCCCTGGCTCAAGTGAACCTATGAGAAAAAGAGGAGAATTTTCTCAGCTCTCTGGGGAGGGCGGGGGGTAGTAGAAACCTGAGGGAGGAAGGCTGGAAGGAGAGAAAACAGGAGAGAAAATTAAGATTAAGCCCAGGTCAAGACAGCAAAATTCCCCACAGCAGGGTGGAGTCCAGCCCCTGACCCCAGAGATGGTTTTGTGCCAAGAAACTGAAAGAACAGGGATGCCTAATGTTCAACTTCAAAGTGTTTCATTGCTGTGGTGTCAACCCAGATATTATTTCAAGAGCTTAAAGATTGGGCTGAATTTCTTATCCAGATCATGTCATGGAGACAAGAAGTGTTTGGGAGATGTGCTGCCTTTATTCTCTGGGAACCTGTAAAATTCTCTGGCACAACTTTGGATTTCTGCAGAAGACTGTGGTTTGAGGAGGCCCACATTGACATGCTAATTCACATTAACACTAAGCAGTTAAACAGGGTACTGAGGGCATTGGGCCAAGAATCTAACTTGATATAACCCTGTCCATGAGCAATATCAATGCTCCATGCTTGCAAAGTGCTTTTTTCTTAAGCATTATGTTGTGTCATCTCACACCACCTCTAGGAGGCAGTTTAGGCAGAGAGGTCTATTTTAAAGGTGCAAAAGATATGCCTCCTTTTCAGGCCCTTTCTGGCAGGACCTTTCCCAGGGAGCTGGTGACCCACCCATGAGGCCCAGTCAGCTTGCTGGGCTGTGGGAACCAGAAGACATGGAAGATCAGCATCAAGGGAAGACCCAGGTGTGGGGAGGAGAGTTTGTTCTGCTTGGAGTTCAGAAACATTATGTCCAGTGCTTTTGAGGTTTCCCAAGATGATTCTGGTGTAGGGCTTGCTGGCTCAGACATCCCCAGTGAATAGCAGGTTCTGAGATCAGCCCCCAGCTCCTCACTGAGGACTGAGGAGAGTCCCCACACTCCTGTAGCCAATGCAGTGCTCCTGTGATCCACCCCATTCCCACTTCTCAGCAGACCCCAAGTTCTGCTAATGACCTTCCTCTCCTCCGATTGCTTTCTTATCCTCAGCATGAGGGCCCTGAGTAGGATTTACAGAAGGAATTAGGCCTCCATTCATGCTTGTTCTCAGGGTTCACCTGAAGACCTGCGGCTTAGCCCTAGAAGTGCTGAGAGGGTTGCTTTCCTGGGAGGCCCACCTGGTTCAAGGCCCATAACCTGTGAGCCAACACAACCTCACCTCTGTTTTGTGCTCTAAGGCTTCAGGTACTCTCTCAGATATAGTCTCATTCTTTGAGTTTTCCTAAATGGGGGAGAAGGTATTTTAAGCTTTTTGCAGGGAGGAGTCATTTCCTGGCTGTGATCCAGCTACCACATGGTTCGCTCTACTCTCCTTTCTCTCCAGTCCTTCCCTGCCTCCACACACCAAACCCAAGGGCACAGCTTTCCTGGCATCGTGGCTCCTCCTGTGTGACCCATCCCCCCGGAGTGTGTTTGTAGTGGGGGTGGAGAGTTAAGCACCTTACATCCTGTGTCATACAGGCCATATAAATGCCTCAAAAATAGCCTCTCAGGGCCCCTGGCTGGCTCCAGACCATGCGACTCTTGATCTTGGGGTTGTGAGTTCAAGCCCCACAATGGGCATGGAGATTACTAAAAAATGAATAAATCCCCCCAAAAAAACCATCCTCTCTTCTAGAACTTTGCACAGAAGATATTGTTGCTATAAATATACAAACACATGAATATATGAGGATTCTAACCATTGCTCCTTTGTGCCTGAGACTAACCTATTTCCATGAGTGCATGCACACTTAGAACTCTGGTTTCCAAATGAGAACTAACAGCTCCAGCAGCCTCTGAGTGGAAAGTGGATAGTCCAGACAGATTTGTGCCTAGAGTGTGGTACCCACTGACACTGAGGGACAAGTCTGGAGGGCCACAGAGCCCAGACCCAGGAGGACAGGAGCCTCTGCTGGGGAGATGCACTTTATACAAGCTCCAGAAGTGAGATGGCATATGTGGCCAGGCCTGGCCTGAGGCACCCTGGTCACCCACCTGAGCACATCACGGTATTCTCTTCGCAGGAGGTGACCTCCAATCTCCCCCCAACCTACCCATTTCTTGCAGGTCATCTGTTATTCAGAGGAAAAGCCAGTTAACGCTGGTCATAACAGGGACAGGCAGATGTATGGCATTTCCGATGGTGGGCTGGGTGCAGGGAGGCTGCCTGGAGAACACATTTTCCCAGACCTGGGCCTCTGTAAATGCCACTGAAGGGCAGATTCCATGACTGAAGGTGTTGATAGCTCCCTGCTTGCCGCCCGCGCTGAGTCTCTTAATGGCCAGACAGGCCACCTGGGAGAAGGGGCATCACCCGTCTGCAGGGAACAGAATAAACACAAATAAAGGCTTGGGGAGGAGGAGCGTGGAGCCCGACTTCGGTGAAGACCCACGCATATGGTGTAATGGGGACGAATGTCGGCTCATGGCTCCGAGAGCCGGGGGCTGGGTTTATGGACCCTTGGTCCCGTGGGGGCAGCGCTGAACCTCCTGCATCCCCTGCCTTCCCGCTGGATTCCCGAGGCAGGTCGCCGGCCACCCAGCAGAGCCAAGCTGGAGCCCGAGTTTGGCACGGTAGCGGCACCTATGGAGCGCGGGTGCCACCTGGGGGCCAGAGCTGGCATGACGGCTCGACCAGAGCCCAAAGGACCTCCAGAACCAGCCAGTACGACTGTGACTGTAATGATGGCAACACCTTATCAACACCACAAATCTTCCCAGCCATCCTGTACTCCACCTTCTCTGTGTTTTGGTCAGGCTGGTCCTTCTGTCCCTACAATGATAAAGGTAATATCTACCCCCAAAATAATCAGAATCTCCACCATAGATCAGGAAATTGCTTTCTGCAATGCACTGAGCTAGGCACAAGAGATTAAAAATTACCAAGCTATGGTCCCTCCCTTCAAGGGACTCATATGCTCAGATATTTACAACTAACCAAAATAGAAGACAAAGGATGATGAGAAATTCAATAAGCCAAGCGGGCAGATGAGGTGATAATTTTGTTGAACATCAGGAGCCTAACAGGAAGCATCACTGAGACTCCTGAAAGTGCAGTATGTGATAAGATTTCAGCAGGTGACCAAAGGAAGTACATTCCAAGCAGAGGAACTGCCCAGGCAAAGGCAAAGACCAGTGAAAACACACAGTAGGTCCAGCAACCAGCAAATGTGGTTGCGGAATTTCTGTGGGAGGGGTGATGGAGGAAGAGATAGAATTCTCAGGATAATTTGGGATTGAGTTGAGGAGTGCCTTATAAACTAGGTGCTAATGTGAACATTTCTCCCAAGGGCTAAAATGAGTCACTGAAAGGGAATAACTAGGTTGATCTTTAAAAGACCTGTTTAAGAGGCAAGTGTGCAGAGAGACAGTTTAAAGAGATTGGTTGCAGCATTCCAGTGGCAAGATAATTCTACACACTTGTTGCTTCGACTTAGGTGCTTGGCTTTAGGCCTGCAGGCACGCGTACGGGGCAACGGTAC
>NW_023270387.1:43797494-43798412 GCF_011800145.1 Mirounga leonina
CCTGCAGGCACGCGTACGGGGCAACGGTACTAGCCTCGCAAACACGGAGTGAGTTGACAGCTGCCTTCTGCACCGTCCTGGTTCTCCCTCAATTTTACCTATGGAAACCTTTCCCCATGCCCTCACACACCTTGCAGCATAACCTGCTTCCTCCCATCAGAGAGGGCGACGGTAGCCAATGCACTTTTTCGTACACTGTTGTTTCTTCGAGGTAGAACGCAAGCGAGTAGACTTCCATGCAGAAGTGGGGCCGCAGTGCTAGCTTCATGAAACAGGTGGGGAGTCGTGTGCTGCCCTCTCCCGGGGCCTGACTCTCCCACGGGAAATGGTTCGGGACTCAGTTGCAGTGCGCTCACGCAGGCACACAGCAAGATGCGTCCATCCTCAGGCTTGGCTATTTTGGCCGAAGCAGGAATTCTCTAGCAGACTTGTTCCTTTGAGGTAGGCAGTTGGCTTTCGGCGTGCAGGCCGAAATGTGAAAGGTGAGGGTCCACAACCGTGACAGGGTTAGGGTTTCCTTCCGGAAGACCGTAGGGTTCCATTGGATGGCCATTCGAGGTCCTACCCCGAAGGCAAAGCTGAGGGCTCGCATCAGGGCCATAGGGTCTGGCTTCTTATTGGCCTCAGGGGAATGCTCATAGGGTTGTGGACTTGAGGGATTCTCCGTAAAATCGTTCGCCCACCCTACATCCCGAAGGTACAGGTTGCACGTTAAACCTTCTGGTTTCCTGCTTGATTACCCACGTATTGACTGTGTCCCCCAAATCATTTGTGCATTCAGAACTGTGGTTGTCGTGGCGAAAGGGACACACCCATGCTAGGGTTAGGGTTTCGTTTTGGAAGGAGCAAGGGTCGATTTGGTGGCCGTTCTGAGTCCTGTCTGAGGACTGAGCTCAGGGCTAGCATCAGTGGGAGGCC
>NW_023270387.1:43798422-43798732 GCF_011800145.1 Mirounga leonina
CCAGGAGACATCCCGAGGGTGCAAGTGCCAGGTATTTCTTCGGGGTTGTGGCCTGATGCTTCTGGCACTGACCATGTCTCCAAGATCCTTTGGGCTTCCAGACCTATGGTTGGGGCATGGTCAGGGCCACGTTCATACTAGGGTAAGGTCTCATGCCAAAACACATTATGTTTCAAAACCCTGGGCGTTCGGAGTGCTGCCCTAGGGCTGAGCTGAGACCTAGCGTCAGAGTCACACTCTGCCTCTCCGTGGAGGAGAGCCTAGGGAACGGGTTCCATACGTAAAATCGAGGGAGCAACAAGGCCGGCGC
>NW_023270388.1:0-12741 GCF_011800145.1 Mirounga leonina
GGTCCGCAGGTGCGTCTGTGTCCCTTTGTCCCTTCCCCAGACCACCTCTGAGCTGTGGTCCCGTACACGCTGTGACACCTTCTGACCCACGGACGCCAGGGACAACTCACCTTGGACAGCTTCAGGGGCCCTTGCTCCATGATCCCTGAGAGCTCAGCCTCATTGCTGAAGACCTTGGTGATGCCCATTTTGCTCAGGACGGTTTTCAGATCGTAGGTTCCAGAGATGGACAGTTTGGGCAAACGTAAACTGGCAGACCTGTCATGACAGGAAACAAGGGGGTTTCACACATGGAGTGTCTCATTTCTGGCTGTTTCTCCCTCCCACAGGAGGACTGGAGGTGTGCATGGGTTTATTCTATTTCTCGTTCCTCCAGCCCCCGGGGCCAAAGAATGTAGAGTCACAGGGATGAGCTTGTCCTGCAAAGTCTCAAGGGCTGCCTCCTGCCTCCTCTGAGCAGCCCTCCGGGCACTCCACTGGGGAGCCCTTAGCACACTGCCCTGCAGGGTCAGGTCCCCCCAGATGGGGACTTCTCCAGGGCCTGCATCAAGGGTCTGCCAGAGTGAGCTGATGGGCATGGAGGCTTCCCATGAGCGGCTCTGGGTTCTACCCCACCTTGTCTCCTTCTTCAGCCTCTGGTGCAGGGAACACAGGGGTGAGGTCCGTGGGGCCGGGGCGGGGGGCAGGGAAGAGGTCTTAAAACTGCTATTTTAATTTTAACCTTATGCTCTTTTCTATTCTTATATTTATTTATGTATGTATATGTGTATTATATCATCTTCTGGATATTAATTTTATTTCTTAATTCTAATTTTAATGTATTTGATTATTTTTCTATATTCTTACTGCATGCATTTATAAAAGTATGCGTATTTTGGAGTGGACCCGATAAACTAGTTCCTGAGGCCTTGGGCATCGTATGACTACCGAGTGATGCACGAATCTGGGCTGCATGCTCACATATCACTTCACTTGGGGACCTCACCAAACCGCATTGGTCTAGTGACAGAGGAACCCAAACCCACCTGGGCCTGTGCTTTTCTGGTCCCCAGGCCAGCTCTCCCCTTCTAGCCCTGACTGTCCCTCCTCTAAGTCCACATCCGCTGTTCCCCTTTCCAGAAGCCCATGTCTCCTTTCTTGGTTCTCCAGGGCTCATGCTGGGTTGCTCACCCTGCTCTGGGTGCTGGCACAGGGAAGCGGCAGTGTCCGGGGAGGGGGGAGTCCCCAAGGACACAGGGCTTTGGTCTCCTCCCCGTGGGCACTGTCCCTCTCCCAGAGCCCGGCCGGTGCGGTGGGAGTGACATGAGCCTGTGTCCGGGACATCGGGTCATGCGCAGTTGTGCGATCCATGGGATGTGGGTCCACCCTCCCTCCCGGTGGCTGGTCCCGACGAGGCAGCGCCCGGGCTGTTCTCTGCTTTGGGAATCACCTGGTGTGTCTGTTTTCCAGGAACTTGGCCAGGAGTTCCTTGGTCAGCATGTCCTCCAGCTGCTGCATCTTGCCCTGGTCGGGGAGGATGAAGATGGCAATGGCGTTGCCCACGTAGTCCATGAGCAGCACCCAGCTGGACAGCTTGTCACAGTGATAGATGTCGAACATGCCCAGGCGGCTCATCATGGGCACCTGGACGGTCGTGTGCTCATCCACGTGGAAGTCCTCCACTGTGGTATGCTCCTCCTGGAAGGGCTTCTCCCATTTGCCTGGAGAGAAGGAAGGTGGCCTCAGTCAGAGGTGGGAGAAGGTTGGGATAATGCGGGGGGGGGGGGGGGGGGATAAAAAAGCCCTGCACCTCCTCGCTGAGATCCTCCTCTTTGAACCTGTTTCACCAGCTGTAAAATGGGGCTGCTGTGAAATCTACTGAAAGGACTTTTGTGAGAACAATGCAAGACCTGAGTAGGATCCAGAATGTCTATCTTATGGAGGCTAAGGGATGCCAAGCTGGATGTGCAGAGTGAGGATTTTTACTTGTATTTCATGCTTACTTATTTGAGGGTGGCTTGGGAGATTCTAAAGGAAAATGATTGACATCAGTCCTACTCGGCACCTCCTTGTCCGAGTCTCCCTGCCCCTTGTTAGCGGGCGGTTCTTATCATTCAGGGAATCACTCTCCCTCCGACTCCAAAGCTTTCCTTGGATCACCGTGCAGAATGCAGATGCCTGGGCATCTCCTCCCCACCCCCCCACCCCCACGCCAAGACAGCGGCCCTGTCCGGGCAAGTCAGAGTGGGGGGGGGTGTGCCCTGGGGGCCCCTGCGCCCAACTCTCCCATTGGACAGGGATGGAGACTGAGGCTGGAGAGGGGCCAGACCCGCCAGAAGCCCCACAGCAGAGCTGGGACCTAAGACGTGCTGACTCTGGCCCAGGGCTCTCCATTGCACTGTTGCCTCCAGAATGAGGAGCTGGTGCAGTGAAGGAGGCCACCCTGGCCTCACTCTTACCTCCCCCACCAGGCCATCTCCATGGGCTATTCCACTACCTTAGAGTGCGCTCTGCGGCCCACAGGCCCCCCACATTGCCATCCTCAGGGAGGAGGCCAGGTTGAGATTCAAGTTCAGTTGAGCACCTGTTACATGAGCCTGTGGTTCCATGTTCTTTGTAACTTGTTCAGTCCTCACAGAAACCTGACAACAAGGGTATTACTATGTTCCCGTCACAGAGGGGAAACCTCAAAGTGGAACGATGACCTGCCCACAGTCAAACAGCTAATAATCGGTAAGGGAAGGATTCCAACCCTGGTGCTTCTGACTCCAAAGGTGTCCCTGCTTCCACTGCACTGGAGTTATCAGAAATTGTGTTCCAAGAAACCCCAGTCCCTTCATACACTCTGCTAAAACTGTCTATTTTACCTCCCTCCCTGGTAGGGATCGACAAGGCACACTAGGACATTAAAGGCTCTGAGAAGTCCTGCAGAGAAGATGATGATTTGACTATCCCACCCATCATTGCCTGACCTTAGTTGATCGCGGAAAGTATGACAGTGGTTGTGTGTGGGATACTGTGAATAACAGCTGCAGAGATGCCCTGCTATAACCCTTCCCATGCTGCCAAGGAAAGCTTACAAAGTGAGTGTTGAAGAATATTTTTGCATGTTTCCTTTTGAACCAGCTCAGACTGGCGGTAAAGCCTACCATGAAAGAAAATGTAATTCACCAGAACAAGAGTTGTGTCTTTGTCAAGATCTTGGACCAAATCCACAATTTTTCCTTGGGTTTCCTTCTCTATATACTGGTTGATCTTTTGTGCGGCCTCCTCGGTTCTCTGAAGTTGATGGAGAAGCGGGACAGCTTTGTGACAGCCTCCAGAAACTTACGCACTTGCTTCCGATTCTTATCAAATAGTACCGTTCTGCTGTGCAGCTAGAACTGGCTGTCTGACAGGTTGAGGGTGTGGAGGAAATGCTGTAAGCCTTTGTGGACAGTGGCCTTAAGTGTCTCCTTGAAGTTAAAATATAGGCCCTGCAGGATCTGGGTGCGAGTGTCCCTTTGGTCCCCAGGGAGACCTTCGTAAAGGCCATCACAATATTCACTGGGGAGAAGATGATGTTGTTGGACTGATGGGCCAGTTCACGGTACAGGCTGAAGGCAAAGTTGGCCAGTTTGGTGGCTATGTTGGGGAAGGGGGCATGCTGATGGAGCTTGGAATCCTGCCTGGATGTGTGCGGGGAGCCGGGGACATGATAGCACAGACCCGTCAGCAGGAGGAGGCCCCAGGTGATGGAGGATGGCACTGTCCTGCAAGAGAGAGAGGAGGGGCACCACGCCCGAGTCAGGCCACACGGTGAGTCCCCCGGCCACTGACTGACCCCAGGTGGAGCATCCAGAGTTTACCCGGCGCTGGGCCAAGCACTCTCCTACGTCCTCATCACGCAAGGACAGGACAGTAGCAGAGACTTTACAGGGCTCACCGCGTGCCGAGCCCCATTCTAGGCACTTGGCTGTCTCAGCTCATGGTCCTCTTTGATGACCCGTGACCTAGGGCACAGGGCCATTGCCCATTCACAGAGGAGGAGACCGAAGGCCAGAGGGGTTAAAGCCACCTGCCCAAGGCCACAGAGCAGGAAAGTAGCAGGAGCAGAATCACAGACCCGGGCCGCCTGGGTGGGAGTCCCTGCTCTTGACGGCTGCCCTACCCCCTGCAGTGGCCCTGGGCGCAGG
This sequence comes from Mirounga leonina, assembly GCF_011800145.1. Lineage (NCBI taxonomy): Eukaryota > Metazoa > Chordata > Mammalia > Carnivora > Phocidae > Mirounga > Mirounga leonina. The sequence continues at coordinate 4,155 of NW_023270388.1, forward strand.
GGTCAGCCCCTGTCTCCCATAAGGGGCAACTGAGGCACAGGAAGCACAATGTATGGGTGCACGACTACCCAGGGATCGGGCCAGGTCAGGCTCAGCTATGACTGGATGTGGAATGGGAACATTTCCACTAGCTCCTTTTATTTAATGGACATGAAGCTGCTGCCCAGAGAGGGTAAGATTCTGCCCAGTGACACACAGCCAGAAACCCATCCTGGCTGACTGTGGCCCAGACTCTGCCTGACTCTGTACACTTCATCCTCCGTTTCCTTGCAGCTGCTACAGACCTCAGAGTAGGGGCATCTGAGCCCGGAGTGGATTATGATCTGACCCTACGGTGTTCTGGGTCTGGGGGACGAGGCTGACAAAAGCACTGCGGGCCCTTAAGCTCAGGGCACGCAGAGACATTAACTTTTGTTTCAACAACTCGAGGCTTGGAGAGCCGTTCCGGAACTTTCTCAAGGCCACACGGCTGGTCAAGCACCACTGGCCCGAGACAGGTCTGCAAGCTTCTGGTCCGGTGCTCTGTACTCGGAAATGCTCACCCGATACTTCCCTCCCCGAAGCGGGAACGTGGCTGCTTCTGAGGGCTGAGCACACCGGGAGTCAGGGCTCTCAAGCTCAGTACCATTGACATTCTGGGCTGGAAGATTCCATGCCGGGAGGGGCTGTCCTGTGCATTGTAGGATGTTCAGACGCATCCCAGACAAAACTCGATGCCAGTAGCAATCTTGTGACTCCTACGTAAGACAATCAAAAATTCTTCAGACATTGCCCAGTGTCCCCTGGGGTCAAAGTGCCCTTGTGCAGGGGGAGGAGAGGTTCAGAACACATGGCCCACTTGGAAGGCCTCATTTTCCCAAGTTGGACAGACTTTTCTCATTTCAGAGCAGGTCTGGGTCCACTGAGTCCCGGCGTGGCTCACTGGGGCCACGGCATTCACTGGACCCAGTTAGACGGGGGTGTTCATGCTTCTTGCGTGGGGGCCCTTTCTTAGGGGGGGTGCCAGGATTCTGCCGTGACATGGTGTGACAGGCCTTCAGGAGACCACAGCAAATCTCCTCACCTGTCACCTTGGGAATGCAGATGCCCCTATGGTCCTTCTGCCACTGGGAGCTTAATGACAATTTCCTCTGTCAGGGTTGTTCCCACTAAACACTCATGCCCAGCTGCAGCCCCTAGAAGCCTTTCTTGAGCTGGCCCCACGATGAGTCCCAGTGCCAGCCCCCACATTGTCTGTGGGCCCCACAGTCAGCTCACCTGCTCCCCAGACAGCATCCGAGTCCCCGCCCTGCGCTCGGATGGCAGGGGCCTCGGAGACGCTGGTCCCTGTGGTGGCAGAGGGGTGACGTGGAGGGGAGGAGCCGGTTAAAAGCACACTTTTGAGCTTCAGATAGACCTGGGTTCTAACCCGCTTCGATCCCTCGCTAGCCGTGGACCCAGGACACAAATGTTTCATCTCTCTGAGCTTCCTCTTTAAAATGAGATTGTTGGAGACGTGAGTGAAGGCAGGTTAGCTGTCAAAACTCCCAGCCAGAAGGGACCGGAGAGATCAACTCTTTGGGGGAGGAGGGGGGTGGGTTTCGCAAACGAAAGCTTTTACAACCAGTAAGGGGCCAACGAGTGGGAGATGGGGCCATGAACCCAGATAAGAAAGGGGAGGAGGTGACAGACCAGATAGCAAGGTTATCTGGGGAGTTAATGAATACACCTCAACGTTTCAGAGGAGGAGTTCCAACGACAAGACCAAGGCCGGGGTCCACTGAGAAGGAGTGCGGGGGGCCAGGGAGTCAGGGGGAGGGTCCATGTGCCATCCTTTGGAACAACCTGCGGAGCAGGCTACTCTGGGGGAAAGCTAAAAGGGCATGTGCTTTCTCCAGTAAGATAGTTAAGTGAGGGGCATGGAAGCTACAGGGCAAGGGCAAGGACTCTGGCTCTGGCTGGAGTTGAAAAGGAACCAGGTAAGAGAGAAGGATCCTGAGGCATGTTGGAGAAGCATGTTGGGAACATGGAAGGGGCCCTTCAAGGGGACTTGTCCCTGCCACCTGCAGGTGGGAGAGACACAGGGGACGACCACCAAGGCCACAGGATCTTTTCTAAGCCTGGGGTGGGTGGGAGAAGGGGAAAGCAACCCCCCAGCTGCCCCAGTCACCAGCACGCATCATGATAGTGGGCCTCCTATGTGCTGGGAGCATTTGAATGGCGTGATTCCATCCTCCCCACTGGCGGCACTGAGCAGAACAGCCTGCCTGCCAATCCTGACCTGGCAAATCGGAGCCCAAGCTGTCCGGGCCTGGGTTTTCTCCTCTGTTAAGTGCAGATTATAATCCTGGCACAGGGGATCCGCCTCGCAGACCAGTGTCAGCTCAGAAGGAGGCTGATGGAAAGTGACTCACTCCGCAGAATGCACAGATTTCCCAGACAGGCTGGACAGGCTGGACGCGCACGGTACGTGTCCCACACTGGCTCACGGGGCTTCCTCTACTTATAGGGCAATTTCAGGGGGCTGGGACACCCAGTCCTGTGGGCCCACAGCCACCCCCGCTGCAGGAAATCAGCCTGGGAGCCTCCAGGGTGCAGCCGGCGAGTGCCTGATATCATCAGAGGGCCTTGCTGTTCTTCTTTGAAGAGGCCTAGTCCAGCGGAACCAGCGGGCACAAGGGCCATTGGAAGGATGGGCTGCTGGGGCCCCGTGTTCATGCAAGACCCAGAGTTCGTTTTGCCCTGATACTGTCCTCACAGAGCTATCGAGAGGAGAAAGTGAATTACAACACCTCCAGAGCCTAGAATAGTGCCTGACACATGGTTGATCTCCGAGAAACGTCGGCCGCCTGATGTCACCCAACTTGTGACTGCCAAGGTCCCAGCCCTTGGAATCTTCACACTGGGCGCTGGAATCTGTGTCCTTTGGGCTCCAAAGTCCATTTGTCTGGGCACAGAAAGGAGGTAACAGGCACCTGCCAGGTGCATCACGATATAGGGCCTACTATCATGGGAAAGAACAGCATTGGGCTGCCTTGAGGTGGTGAGTATCTTGCAGAATATCAGGACCCAAAGGAGCTTAGTGCTCCCATTTTACTGGTGAGAAAAGCGAGGCTCACAGAAGGGTGGTGGCTTCCCTAGCGCCCAGGGCGCCTTCGTTCGTGGTAGAGCAAATAGAGTAAATAAATAAATAAATAAATAAATAAATAAATAAATAAATAAATTACATAAATGAAGACTTTAACAGTTGCACAGAAAGTACAGAGAGGGGGCGCCTGAGTGGCTCAGTAGTTAAGCGTCTGCCTTCAGCTCGGGTCATGATCCCGGGGTCCTGGGATCGAGCCCCGCATCGGGCTCCCTGCTCCGCGGGAAGCCTGCTTCTCCCTCTCCCACTCCCCCTGCTTGTGTTCCCTCTCTCGCTGTGTTTCCCTCTGTCAAATAAATAAAATCTTAAAAAAAAAAAAAAAGAAAGTCCAGAGAGTTCCCAGGTACCTTCCCCCCCTTGCACCCCAGTTCCCCTGATAGTAACATCTTGCAGAGCTGTGGGACACTTGTGACAATCAAGGACTCAATATCAATGCTATTAACCAAAGTCTGAACCTGCAGTTTGCTGGTCTTTTTATCCTGATCGCGGGAGCAAGAAACACTTTTTCCAGGTCCACCCAAAAGCAGGGTTCTGTGGCATCTGTGACCAGGCGGGCTGCGGGAGACTCGCTGCCCTCCGGCCCTGGGTCCCGTGGGAAGTGGCCCCAAGTCTGGGCCCTGCAGAGCGGCCCGGCAGCCCACAGACCTTAACATGCCTCTGGTGGTTCCGCAACTCAGCTCCCTGAGCGGCGGGCGGCCCAGCGCTCAGCCGCAGGGCACAGCCATGGGGCCCCCCACCCCGGACGTGCAGCCTGGGAACCAGCCCCGAGCTGGGGGCGGGGGGGCAACACTCTGGGGGGAGCAGTCTCACAGCGGGGCCTGCGTGCCCTGCAGGTGCTCGGCACCTCTCCCCCTGCCCTCCCTCTCCCAGCTGGCTCCCATGACATCTCCAGACCTTTTGGCTAGAAACCTGGTGCCGAAAGATGCCAACTTGCTGTCAGCTGTCTTGGGGGGGACCCCAAATCTATCACAGCACAGTCAGTCCAATTCACTCTCAGGATGTGCCCCATGATTTCTGGAAGCAGGAAGGCAGGTGGTGATGGGGTGGGGCCGACGCACCTGGGCTGACCGTGGTGGTGGAGGGAAGGAGGATGGACGGGGGCTCTGGACAAGGACCCATGTCACAGCGAAGGAAACCTCAGTGGCCCTTACATGTATAAGTGAGTGAGCTCGTCCGTAGTATCGAGACCTCCCTGAAACGAGCCTGTTGTAATCTACTGGGTGGACAACGATCGTAGGAAGACGATTGTTCTTATGGTGGGAATGTAAATTGGAATCACCTTTTTTGAGGGGAGGGCAATTTACAGACAGCCATCAACATTTAAGAGGCACATTTAAGATTTGTTTCAGCAAATCCAACTGCACGCGATGTGATGATGAAAAATCAGAGCTGCCAGAAGTCGCTTAATGCCGTGGTGCGCCTTTCACAGACAGCACAGTGAACAGAACAGCAGACGTTGGCAATTGTGCATAAACGAACAAAGTGATTTCTTTACTCTGCCACGGTCAGGAGTCTTGAAATGTGTCCTGAGTCTTATGGCTCGGAAGTGACTTTTAGTGGGCACTGGGTCGTGGAAAGGCAGCTCTGACTTCTGAGAACAAATGTCCCTGGCAATCAGCCTTCAGCCCCACCCGGGCCAGGCCCTTCCCTGCGGGACTGTCCCGCCGTTAGCCTGGCCCCTGTGACTCAGCCCCGCCTCCCCCAGAGTTGCTGGAACATGCACGCCAGCCCCCAGGCCTCAGTGGCCGGGCTGCAGCTGGCCTTGGGCCAGACAGGTGGCTCTCGCGTGGACCGGGAGGTTGGACTCGCCCGTAAGATCCGAGATGGATGGGACATCCCACGCTCTTGGGGCAGCGCGGGCCTGAGTGCGGCACCTGATTTCCAGGCCCGTGCTGGGCAGGTCGTCTAACCTCCATCTGTCAATGGGGGATAACGGATGGCAGCCTGGGTCCTTCAGGGACTGGTTTTGAGGGTCATACTAGGCAGTGACTACATTTGAAAGAACAGGCAAAGCCGAGGCTTCTGGCTGCCCTGGCTGATTGGTGTCACACTCCTGTCCTCCTTACGACAAGGTTGTTTGCATGTTTTGCCCACCCACGCATGGACCCTGTGGGTTCTCAAGAGCCTGTGACCTCCGCACCGGGGACTTTCAGCTCATCTGCATTGGGTTTCTGCCACCACAGCCCAGATGAATGTACCTGTAGACCATTCTTGGAAGTGGAATGATGGTTTCTTAGGTGAGCGCCCTTAGGTCTTCCAGCTTTTTGGTTTTTCCCTGGGCTCCAGGAGTCCCAGCTGGCCTTTGCATGTGCCCCCTTCCCTCCCCAGTACTGGGGGGCGTGCAGTGTTGTGCAGGTTGCTTGCTGAAGGCTGTGAGCTCTTCAGCCTCGGGTGAGAAGGGCTCCTGCAAATCGGCTGCTTGTCCTCTGGGGCAGAGGGTGTTTTCCCGCACGGGTGTCTTCGGCAGGAGGCTGTGCGCCCCAGCATCGCTCGTGCTCCAGGCAGGAATCTAGCTTGTGGGTGTCTGGGGGGAGCGTGGGTGGTGTGCTGAAGTTTGCAGGAACAAGTGGGGCTCCTGAAGCCAGCTCTGCCACTTATGAGCTCCGTGACCTTGAGCAAGACCAGCGGCCTTTCTGAGCCTCTGTTTCTTCATCTGGAGAATGGGCGCATGAGAGCTGAGCAGCTTCCACTCGCCGCTCCACAGTGCTGAGTGAGGAGTAAATGCCAGAATTGCCCCTCGAGGGGCTCCAGGCTTACAGAGGCGCTCATGAATATCACAAATGTCACCCCTTACATTGGCACCCAGCTCTGCTCTCCTGCAAAAGTTGTTTTGAGTACCTGTTTTGAAGCATACACCAACTCAGTCTTTGTTACAACCGTGATGAAGATGCTGATGCCCAGAGAGGTTTGGTGACTTCGCCAAAGTCACACAGCTGGGACGCTGCAGGGTCTGGACCTGCTCTCACTCTGGCATCGTCCCAGGTGTTTGACACTGGTTGTCTCATTAATGGAATTTGGGGAGGTTGGATGTGTCCAGGAGGAGAAATCAGGATGATATCAGACTTATCTGGGAGACAGCTGAATTTTTACCCATTATATTGAATTACATGGAATTGCACACATGTGGCCTTTCTGACATAAAAGGTGTAAATTTCACATGACTCACTGCAGTTGTGTAGATGTGCGGTCAGCCCCCGTGAGTGACTCAGGGGGGCGTTACTAGGTTCTTATGGGATGGGGCAGTCTTGGCCACAGACAAGCACATTCCTGTGAGTCCCGGGAGCTGGCTCCCTCAGGCTGGGGGTCCGGCAGACTTCCTGAGTGCCATAACCCTTCCGTGGGACTCTGGAGGATGAGAAAGAGCCACATGGCCCTTAGTGAAAGGGCTGCTCCTGGGATGGCCACTAGCTGTGGTAGGAGTTGTGGTTTCCCTGGGAAGACCACAGGGTGGGCCGTGGGGCAGGAATAAGGCCAGATGAAAAGTGTCCCCTGTCAGAGCTTAGCCAAGGGAGGGCAAGGAGGGCTAGTGGGGTTGATGGCCTGGATCCTCTCCCATGACCAAGGACTCATTGGAATGAGTTTCCAGAGCCACAGCTTGGCCCCATGATTGGGTAGAAGAGGACACAGGGTAAGTGGCTTGGGGCTCTGGCAAACCGGGATGAGTCTGAGCAGGTGAGACAGACCAAGACCCAGAGACCCACCTGGAGAGAAGAGGATGCGGAAGACCTGCTTGCTGCTGGGGGTCATGTGTTTGAGGGTCCTGGGACAGAGATGGAAGACAAGGACAAAATATGTGTTCCCAGCCTAGCCCCACTGAAAAGGTTTCCAGGAAAAATCAACCATAGCTTTTTGCAGGAAAGACCTTTGAGCGGTAGGAGCCCGAGCCTGGCTCAGGTGACAAGGTGGGATGAGAAGGGGACCGAGTCGTCTCTCTCTGTTGTTGGAAGTGTAGCAGCTCCAAGCCCCCGTGTGAGCTGAAGGCCCTGGGAGCCACGGGGGACGGGGGCGCAGCCTCGGGTTTGGTGCCGGCAGCCCTGCGGGGCGGGGGGGGGGGCGGGCTCTCATGGGGGGCACCGCGAGCAGCACCAGGGCTAGGGGGCTTAGCCGGCGACGGATGCTTGGTGGAGGTGGGGGCTGCGGGCTGGTATCTGAGCCCTTGCGATCCCCCTGGGCGATTCCCAGATGAGACCGAGAGCCTAGACTTTTGCATAGTGACTGCGGAAGAGCCGCTAAATGGTGTGTTGCTGGCAGCGTTTCTTCCTGGCCTAGCACAGCTCCTGGACAGTGTAAGTGGGACACAGGGTAGGACAGTGCCTCCAGGGGACATGCTGTGACCGTCCCACCCACTTCCTGGGGACGGAGAGGGAGACCTGAGAGATGAGGGGCTGAAGGATTCACACGTCACACTCGAGCCTGGGCCGGGTCACTCTTTAATGTCATCTCGGGAGGGAGCTGAACCCAAAAGGCAGTTACTTTTGGGTGGGGTTCACCACCTTTCCCACGAAGAGGGGGCTCTTGGTGTTTCTATCATAGATGATGATGAGGAAGGGGCTGTTGAAGTCAATACTCGGGGGCATCGACATGGGGATGGCTTCCGTAAACACGGCCCCGGCAGCTTCTGTCCCTTTCTCGTCGATGGTCAGCACAGCTTTATGCAGCCCCTGCAGGGAGAGAGAACAGGGGCCTGTGCTGAGCGGAGCTGTCCCCTCCCCCAGCCTGGGAGCAAGGCCAGAGGAGGGGAGCAGGGGCCCAGGGAGGGGCTCACTCAGGCCTTCCCCCACCCAGCCTGTCTTTCCCCACCCCTGGCCTCCCTCGCTACGGACAACACACAGGCCTTCAGCACCTTCTCCAGCCCTTGCCTGACTCCACCGGTGGACCCTACTTTCACCAACCTTCTCAGCCTCCCCAGGAAGCCGCCCACAACCCCAGCAGGGAGACTTCCCCGTGATTCGTCTTCCTTGGCCCCTGTCTTGTTTCCAGTATCAGATGTCAAGTGCCCTGGGGCCCAGGACGTTGACGGGGACCTTCCCTGTGCCTGGTCCACGCCAGGCACTCAGTTCCCAGCCAGCCATTGAGCTGCAGTGGTGTCTTTGGTCACCTTCCACTCTCCTGAATAAATGTCATCTTTAGACAAAATCACTTGTTAACTCAGACTCTGTGATTGGCCAGTAGCTCCTGGGTCCCGGACGCAGGGGACAAAAGTTCTTTGAAATCCCTGAGCCCAAGCCTGTCTTGGTAAATATGGGTCCATCGAGGCCCAAAGAAGGGAAGGCCCTGGCCAAAGATGACCCAGAGGGTCAGTGCCACCAGCATCCAGGAAGTCCCTAGCATGGCAGAAGCCCGTGAGACCCCTCCTCCACTGTCACCTGCACACATTCCAGTCCCAGTGGATTCAGTGGCACTCCTCAGGGACCTCGGTCCGCAGGTGCGTCTGTGTCCCTTTGTCCCTTCCCCAGACCACCT